>NC_068280.1:52992385-53094885 GCF_025860055.1 Xyrauchen texanus
TGAGATGCAAAATTTGCTCTCATCAGAAAAGAGGACTTTGGACCACTGAGCAACAGACCAGTTCTTTTTTTCTTTAGCCCAGGTAAGACGTTTGACATTTGAAGCCCATGTCCAGGACCCGTCTGTGTGTGGTGGCTCTTGATGCAGTAACTCCAGCCTCAGTCCACTCCTTGTGAAGCTCCCCACACATTTGAATGGCCTTTTCCTGACAATCCTCTCCAGGCTACGGTCATCCCTGCTGCTTGTGCACCTTTTTCTTCCACACTTTTCCCTTCCACTTAACTTTCTATTAATGTGCTTTGATACAGCACTTTGAGAATATCCAACTTCTTTTGCAATTACCTTTTGAGGCTTTCCCTCCTTGTGGAGGGTGTCAATGATGGTTTTCTGCACAACTGTCAGGTCAGCAGTCTTCCCCATGATTGTGAATTCAACTGAACCAGACTGAGAGATCATTTAAAGGCTCAGGAACCCTTTGCAGGTGTTTAGCTGATTAGAGTGTGACACTTTGAGCTACAATACTGAACCTTTTCACAATATTCTAATTTTCTGAGATTCTGAATTTGGGGTTTTCATAAGCTGTAAGCCATAATCATCTAAATTATATCAAAATAAAGGCTTGAAATATCTTACTTTGCTTGTAATGAGTCTATATAATATATTCGTTTCACCTTTTAAGTTGAATTACTGAAATTAATGAACTTTTGCACGATATTCTAATTTTTCGAGTTTCACCTGTATGTTATATGACATTTTACAGCATGTATTTTGTAATTTGTAGTGTAATACATTTAAAAGTAACCTTCCCAACCATGGCTGTTACAATGCAATTTAACCCTTTAAGCTCTGAATGTGTTTTTAAAGATTTCCTGTTTTAGTGGCATACCTACAATTAAAGGCTTATAAAAAAAAGGAGGGTCAAGTGTTTGGTATCATTGTAAATTAAAACTTTCCATATTTTTTATGATATATATTATGATACATTCTGAGACTATCAGCTGAAAAATAACTCCCAATCATTTATCTGAGAAATTTTGTGTTGATACGACAAAGCAATCAAAAGTTATAACACTGATAATATAATTGATCATAGTGTCCAAAAACATCTCCAAACAAATAAAAGATAATAATTGTACATAAGAACTAATTACACATGCAAACACAACAATGACTAAAGGTTTGCATAGCATGCAGACATGATTTTAGTCATGAGATTTCACAGAATGAGTTTCATTCTGTGTCATTTGAGTCATCATTGAGTCTGTGTCGTGTATTTGGCGCCATCTCCTGGTGGCCATATGTAACATTCACACACACACACACACACACACTCACACACACACATTCTCACACACACACAGACACACACAAACACACACATTCACACACAAACAAACACACACACACACACACACACACACAAACATTCACACACACACATTCACACACACACATTCACACACATATGTATATCTATCAGCACACACAGGCACCTGATTGGCTGACAGAAACACAAGGGACAGACGCGTGAAAGAAAACAACAGCAAATTAACTACTGAAATTAGTTCCTTGTCAGATCTAATCGCATTTGCTATTATTGCCATAACATTTATTACATTAACCAGAATAACAGTGCTGTGTTAATTATTCTGCCACACAGATGACATGTGACTGAAATTATGTCCCTTAGACCAAATGTTCTCAAACTGGCGGGTGCTTGGGGAATTTATTACTTTACCAAATGTATTTTCAGGGCCGTAAAAGTTCATGTGTAACTAATGACACTTAACCATTTGACACTTACTTCTACAGTGTAATTGCATTACTTATTACAGTTTTTGCCCGTTGCTTGAACACTATAGACCCATGCTTAGACTAAAGTAACACAACTTGAAGCTTTTGTTACCATACCTCAAACACATGTACCCATACCTTAACCAAAAGCGCTGCTTTGCAGTCTAGTTGCAATTCTGCAACACACTTACTCATTTATGCAACACACTTGGTCCTGCATACTACACTCTATTTCATACATAAGACACTTCGTTCAAAAATTAAATCTCAGGGTGCCATTTGGAAAACACATGTATCCAAAATACAAAACACATCGGGTAATTGCAACCACTCAAATACACACCTGAAGGCACTTACTTGCAAAACTGAGGAGGAAGAGGAAGAGGAGGAGGAGGACAAGGTCAAGGTCGAGGAGGCCATGCACGGAGCCCTATTTCTGATGATATAAGAGCAACTTTGGTGGACCATGTCATCAACCATGGCCTGACTATGAGGGAAGCTGGGCAGAGAGTCCACCCACATCTAAGTCGCTTCACAGTGGCATCTGTAATAAGAATATTCCGACTAGAAAACAGGTATGTCGTCACCTCTCTACCTTCTACTCTACTCAGATGGTATTTACAGCACTGTACTACAGTAGATCACATTACCACATCACGTGTACAGGGTATTGCAGGGTGCGAATGCTCCTTTTGCAGCCAAAGTGGTAGTTTTTGTGAAACATACCATGATTCAGGGGCGTCGGACTAGGGGTAAAACCAGTTCTGAGTACCAGGGCCCCAAGGGGAGAGAGGGCCCTTGAAAAGTCTGGAATATATTTTATTTGGAACATGGGGGCCCATCAGGACTGCCTATACATAGGGCCCGGGATCTTGTGCTACGCCCCTGCCATGATTACTTGCAGTATATTGAGATGTTTCAGTACAGTGGATGATACAGTATATACAGTAATGTAAGAAAAGAAACAAACCGATGACAATTTGTGGTTTTATTTCTCTAGAATGACTAGAAGACCTTCTGGGGGAGGACGCCAATGCCTGTTCACACAACAGCAGGACCTAGTGAGGGCAGACAATGCCATCCGTCTCCACCAGCTACGACAGAAAATACTTGCAGACAGGCAAGTGTTCAACAGCATAAACCATGTGAGCATCACCACCATCAGACGCATCTTGGGAAAACACAACATCACCATGAAGCAGCTCTACAGGGTCCCATTTGAGAGGAACAGTGTCAGGGTCAAAGGACTTCGAGCTGAATATGTACGGGTAAGTGTAACTGTCCTTTACATTTACAATACAGTATTGGTGAAATCCAGTAGCAGCTGAATATGTACCATATCAGTACCACATGGATCCATTCGGAGAGCTACACAGGTACCTGTGTGATGGGGTGAGGGTTCTGTATGTGTAGCACTGTAGTGCAGTAATATGTTTTTTTGTTACAGAGAATATTGGTCATGGATGGAGCAGCACAGCCTCATGAATTCATTTTCATTGATGAAGCTGGATTCGACCTGAGCAAAACAAGATGACGGGGTCATAATGTAATTGGCCAAAGGGCAATTGTGCACGTCCTGGGGCAGCGCGGGGGAAATATCACATTGTGTGCCGCCATAAGCCTTCGAGGGCTTCTGCGTTATCATGCAAAACTAGGTCCATACAATAGCCAACATATACTCACATTTCTAGATGCTCTCCATAATATAGTTGTACAGAACAGACCAGATCAGCCCAGGTTTGTGGTGGTATGGGATAATGTCCGTTTCCATCGGGCTGCTCTGGTCCAGGCCTGGTTCACCAACCACAATCAATTTGAAGTGGTATAATTGCCCCCTTACTCACCATTTTTAAACCCTATAGAGGAATTATTTTCGGCTTGGAGATGGCGTGTATATGCCAACCACATGCCCGCATGCCTCTTCTGCAGGCAATGGAACAGGCCTGCGGCGACATTCAGGTGACAGCAATCCATGGATGGTTTCGACATGCAAGGGGATATTTTCCCCGGTGCCTAGCGGGAGAAGACATTGCTTGCGATGTCGATGAGGTCCTGTGGCCAGACCCCAACAGATGGCGGGATCCATGAGCCCACGTATGCACAATTGCCATGATTTTCTGTGTTTACAGTATAGTGTTTTTTTTCTATTATCATAATGTTTTTTTTTTGCTTTATCTGAATTCATGTTACTGCAATGTACAATATTGAGTAGGCCTATTTGCTTTTTTAGTTGTTTGAAAATGTGCCTCTGTAACCCCCTATTGGTTCATTCTTCTCGACCAATCCAGAAAGGACCACACGAAGACGTATGCTGAGCTCAATCATCACATTTACTGGGAATATCTGAGGATATATGAAATGACACCAAACAGACATGACATACAGCTCATCCGGTCATACAACTGTCAAGAAATAAATATAAAGTAAATTACAGTACAAACTAGGTGAAAATGAACAACAAGAAATACAATGGATACCATGTGCTCCAAATGTGCTCAACAATGAATTTCGACATAAAATAAATTATCAACTCTATGTCCCTTATGACTCAAATATGAAATAAAATACTTTTAAAAGAACAATTCTGACCTTAAAGATAAATAAATACATCCCTAACAACATTTTATTTCTGTTTGACTGGAGAGAGATTTCCCACTACCATTCTCCTCAACAGCTTGTGTAAAACTGAAGAGAAAATGGCCGACTCTACTTATAGCTAACCCTAGTCACCTGTAGGTGTCCCCATATCCCTTTCTTTTAGATGCACTAACGAATATTTTAAGACTATTCTACAACATGAACAAACATTTTGGCATAATTCATTACAAATGTATTTTACCCATTACACCTCCTGAAAATATGCCTTCTGAATAAACCGTGAAAATCAAAGACTGCAGTGTTTTATATAAAGTAGACTAGTGTGATCCCCCTGATCTGAAAGTGTCTGCATATGATGCAAGTATGTGTCATTTTGTCAGAGTTACATTTTGACAAAGGATTGTTCGGTTTTGATAGTAGAGTTTCAATTTGACACAGATGTGAATGTTATATTTCCCAATGTTGTGTCCGGTTTACTTGTGTGTAGAGTTTTGGCACAATGTGTACAAGCAATGGGCAAAAACTGTAATTACTTTCTAAAAACCCTTTTCAACCTCGACCAGTTGAAAAATACAAAGGATAATTCTTTCAAATAAATCAAATAAAATCTAATAAATTATTCTTGAACTGGCCAAAGAATTGAAGGGGGCTTTTTAATTCACTCTTGTTTTAAATAGAATTCTTCTATTTCTATACAATATTTAACAGAATTACATCAGAAGTAACTAATTAAATTACTGAAAAATTAAGAGTAATCCCTTACTTTACTTTTTCAATGAAAAAGTAATTTAGTTACAGTAATTACTTAGTAATTAAGTCCTCGTGGCGGTGTAGCGACTCGCCTCAATCTGGGTGGCGGCAGATGAATCTCAGATCCGCACATCTTATCACGTGACTTGTTGAGTGTGTTACCGTGGAGACGTAGCGTGTGTGGAGGCTTCACGCTATTCTACGCGCCATCCACGCACAACTCACCACACGCCCCACCGAGCGCGAGAACCACATTATAGCGACCACGAGGAGGTTACCCCATGTGACTCTACCCTCCCTAGCAACCGGGCCAATTTGGTTGCTAAGAAGACCTGACTGGAGTCACTCACCACACGCCCCACCGAGAGCGAGAACCACATTATAGCGACCACAAGGAGGTTACCCCATGTGACTCTACCCTCCCTAGCAACCGGGACAAATTGGTTGCTAAGGAGACCTGACTGGAGTCACTCACCACACGCCCCACCGAGAGCGAGAACCACATTATAGCGACCACAAGGAGGTTACCCCATGTGACTCTACCCTCCCTAGCAACCGGGACAATTTGGTTGCTAAGGAGACCTGACTGGAGTCACTCAGCACGCCCTGGATTCAAACTCACGACTCCAGGGGTGATAGTCAACATGAGCTTCTGCGCCTAAATCACTGTCCGACACAACATGATGAATTACACACAGTTCCCACTAATTTAATATATTAAATATGAAATACAGAGAAATAGATTACACATTTGTTTTAAAAAAGCATTCAACCGCTAACTCAAAGGTCAGTGCCATGCTGTGACAACTTCCGGCAGGAGCGTGTGCAGCGGTAAAAACTTTCCGTGTGAAGCGGGTCAGTGTCGATGGTTCCGCTTTATTAACACTCTGCTGTGATTGTGAATACACTGTAATAATCAAAACAAGCAAGTAAAACCCCTCCATTATTTTTACCATGATCAATGGAAACATGTAAATGCTTCACGCAACACACTGCTACATTATAACAGCATATATTAATGAATAGACTTTGGAACAACGAGACACAATGCAGCAGCCAAAGACATGTGACATATATGTTTACATACTGTATATGTACATGTCTATGTTTGGCCCATCTGTTACGCCACTGGTTCTCGAGATAACTCAAATGCACAAATTCATTCAACATTAATACTAGATAAACAATAGAATAAATGAACATTAAATATAAAACAACATAATCCCTGAATCTGAGCATAGTTGATCCAACAAGACAGATATAATAACTTAAAATTGACAAAATACGACACCATGGCGAATGGTGACTTCACCATGACTTCGAGCCCACTGATGGTCACCACCTGTGGTTCACAGGCATTTTGCTCATCATTTATTACGGAGACCTCCGCATAGGGGTGGAATCTCCCAAAGCTGGTGGGGTTACTCCCAAAGGGGGTGTGGTTACTCTCAAAGGGGGCGTGGTTACTCCAAAAGAGGGTTGTGCCAACTCCAACATGGGGCGTCACTTCCAGTCACGGTTAAGGTTTGGGAAAGGTTTAGGTTAAGGGGGCTCCCTATATCTTCAATGGCGATTTGGAGTTCACGGGCCTTTTCGGAGCAAAGCCTGCAGCTAGCATGACCATAGAGTGACATCATTCAGCCGCGACGTTTGTCAGGTGTTGCCATTTAGCAGATGATGTCTTATCCACGCAACTGAGGTTAAGTTCACAACAGGGACTGTCCCAATGAGGCGACCTGAGGTTTAGTGCTTTGCTAAAGTGCACAAAGGCGATGGGGGGTGTTAGTAACATCTTCCTTTTATGAATCACTCCTTCACAAATCTGAACCCGCAACTTTCAGATTACTTGAACAGGTCTTTAACCATTTAATCACCACAAACACAAGTGTTGCAACCTGAAACTGCATGTTTCATCTGATATATGGCCCAGAGAGATATTATTGAAATGTTACGCTATGCTTTTTTGTGCTGTAAGATGCATTATATGTGACGTGTGTGTGTTTGGTGAGGCTAGAATGAATGTGATGCAACTCTACAATAGATAGTAAATGCTCATTCATGAAATTGACAAAAACAACATATTTCATATTCACACGTTCAGCCTGTCAAACAAAGCAAATTAAAGTGAATACAGAGGACACATTGGGGCCAAGTTCCTTTTATTTATTTTCAGTTCAGTCCAAAGTTGCATTTGTGGTTCCTCTGTTATACAATATGACAAATCATGCTAAGCTACATCATTATACTGTGTGCAAGCCTGCTATATATCTGAGATGTTTAGCTCTCAGTTAAATCAGCTCTCAGTTATAATTACAAGACGGTTGTCAGATCTTCCATCAGTAGTCGTCTGTCTTTGAGGTTTGGTCACCAGCGCAGGGCTAATGCTAACAGCATAGGTGTTCAGCAGAACAAAACCCCTATCACGATTAGCATTAAACCTGAACTGGGAAAACACAAGCTCATTTATATCCTTGGAGAAAGACCTGATGAGTAGATAATGAAAGGATTAGATCATCATCACTGGCACATTAATTACACATTGATATTATATACATATATTGACTTGTGCATTGTCATGGGGTTGCATATTTTCTTTTGACTGTGTGAGTTAGAAGCTAACTAGAGTCTGGCTTGTGATTTGAACAATACATCGAAACTTCAGAGAAATAACCCACTTTGAGAAGCGCGTAGGGCGATGAGGTTTACATGGAAATGGATTGAGGGGAAAGCATGTTAATTATGTGGTCTACATCCACCTATACACTTCAGAAATATAATCCACGTCGAACATGACCTTTAAAACGGGCAATTCTGAGTCAGATGACAGCCACCTCACAAATACAGCAGTCGTCTCACCTTCCTTCCACAGTCGTAGTATTTTCTCTCGTTTTCCAGACATACTTAAAACAAGATTTTGTATGATCCGATATATTTTGCAAATATTCGGCGTTTTTAAAAAAATATTTATTTTATGTTTTAATCATAAATCTCACATATATCGTTAAAACAAGAAAAATGCTAAAAATAAATAAATAAATAAATCAATAAAAAAAGTTTAATTTCAAGATATATTCCCTGAAAGTTTTCCTCTAAAAGTGCGATTTTGCTTATCGCATAAATGTATCTCGGTTATAGCATGTTTAGATATTTCTACTGGAATGCAAGACAAAAACATTATAATAATAATAAAGATACGATATTTTGGGGTGGATTTTGCAAGAGCTTCACACATCATTGCAAAAACGAGTATATTTGTCTTATTTTCCAGTCAAAATATCTCACCAAATGAGAATGGCATGAGATATTCAGTCCTGTTTTCAGCGTAATCACGCAAAAATTGGTGGGATTTATGCTAATAACAAGACAAAACTATTCGCCAATGGGGTAAGAAAAAAAACCTTGTTTCCCCTTTGAATCGAGTTTTGTTTCGTACCCCATTGGCGCACAGTTTTGTCTTGTTATAGGCATAAACCCCACCAATTTTGGCTAGAAAATATTGCTTCTCAAGTAAATATTTCGATATTTTTGACTGAAAAACAAAGTACTCACTAAATGATTTTTGCAGTGTAAGATGTGAAGCTGTTTAGATCTAAACGTTGAATATAAGGAAGGAAGTGCAGAAGCCGCAGCGTGAAGTCTGTTCATCATAGTAGCTCAGCGGCATCATGGGGTTTCCTTCACAGCTTTGAAATATATTTACCTGCATGAACTTCCTTCCGTCGAGCAGCTGGCAGCACATGTTCTCTTCACTACTCTTATTCCTTCAGAAGAGTTGTGATTCCTCAGTTCTACTCACTCAGTGTTGGGTTGGTTGTAGCCGTAAGCATGCGTCCGTTAGTTATTCCGTTCATTTACAAGTAGTGTTCTCTGTCTCTCTGTCCACTCACCGTCCCAGAGCAACACTACAGACCTTTATATATATTAGTGAGCAGTGACTCATCTAAAATCCCCACCAATGGAAATTTACAAGAAGGGGGAAAACATGACGTTTGCATCAATGGAAATGAAACATTGAGTCGTTGAACATATAGAGTGCATTGAATCCAATATTTCACTATTGTTCATGAATCGTCCAGGCAATCAAAAGTATTACTGGAAAGTAATTAGCAGTATTAAGTAGTATCCTGTAACAAACAAAGGACAATCTAAAGGTTAATTATTACTAAAACCAGTTTTGAATATAGTTTAGCACGGTTAAGAATGGGTTTGCATTATGACTATTTTCACATTCTAACAAGCTATATTCGCACATCTGTAAATAAAACAGCAGAAAAATTCAGAATAAAGAGTTTGAGAGGTGCTGAGATCATGAGGAACACCTGTGACAGGTGACAAACTGCAACGAAATACATTTTAGTTGTATTTTTGGTCTTAGTTTCTGGTAAGAAACATCTAAACATGCTTAATGGAGTGGTGGTGGTGTAGTGGTCTAAGCATATAACTGGTAATCTGGTAATCAGTAGGACACTGGTTTGATCCCCACAGTCACCACCATTGTGTCCTTGAGTAAGACACTTAACTCCAGGTTGCTCCGGGGGGATTGTCCCTGTAATAAGTGCTCTGTATAATACATTGGTAATCAGAAGGTCACTGGTTTGATCCCCACAGTCACCACCATTGTGTCCTTGAGTAAGACACTTAACTCCAGGTTGCTCCGGGGGGATTGTCCCTGTAATAAGTGCTCTGTATAATACATTGGTAATCAGAAGGTCACTGGTTTGATCCCCACAGTCACCACCATTGTGTCCTTGAGTAAGACACTTAACTCCAGGTTGCTCCAGGGGGATTGTCCCTGTAATAAGTGCACTGTAAGTCACTTTGGATAAAAGCGTCTGCCAAATGCATAAATGTAAATGTAATGTAAAAGACGGAAAAATGACTTTTGGCGTGCAGATTGGCACGAGAAATTACGTCTTCTTTTCAGAGAAATCCGACAATATTTGGTGTGGTTTATGCTTAAAACAAGAACAAATGATCCGCCAATGGGTTAAGAAAAATAATCGAGTTTTCTCTTTGAATTAAGGTTGTTTCCTCACTCCATTTGGCAAATCGTTCATTCTTGTTAGATAAACATAAACGTTGAATTTCTCTGTAAACAAGACTTAATATTTTGCTTCTCAAGTTATAAGTATCTTGTAAGAAAATGATATTTTTGCAGTGTTTTCATATACATTAGAATGCATACGGCAGTCTTTGCCGTTGCTAGCGTCATATTCTATCAGCTGAGTTACAGGAACATTACGAGGATTCTTCTATCATTAACTTTATCCTGAATAACTGAGTTAACTAACACAAGTGAATTTATTCATTTGACTGTTTCACTGATCCCCAGGGCAATTTCCTGTCACTACTGTATGTTGTCTCTTTATTCTGTACATTTGATGATGATGAAGATGATGATGATGGCGGTGTGATAAATGTTTTTCAGTTGTTTCGGTTGGTTTGAGTCAATCAGGGATTTCGCTCCTCAGGGCTGTTCTCTGGTTATTCACTAAATGACTGTTGGCACGCCCTCCAACCTCAAATGACCTGCTTTGGCATCTTAATGCATGTAACATAACTGGTTAAATGAGATAAATGGTGTTTTTATTGTACTCAAAAATGCATCTGGTTCACACAGACCTGTTAAGACCATCAATAATTCGTTATTTGACTTGCATGTTTGCATGAAGACACATTTACAGGACACAAGTATTAGACAGAAGATGTAACATTCCAAGTTGTCACATAATAATGTATTTGAACTGTCTATTGGAGTTTTCTTCAGCAATGACAAGAAGATCATCTTTCTGTGGATATCTTTACTGCACATATTGAGTCTTCTTTGACTGTGAAGAGGATGTTTGATTACTTTGAGCACATGTCCTCTCTGTGTACATCATTCCATGTGTTTACTGAACAAATGTTGTGATTTAATAAGGTTAGATCTTCCTCGTGTTTCATGAGATGATGAGAACTTCATGATGAAATTCATGCCTTGTTTTAGGAAATACAGTCATTTGCATAAGACTGTAAACATGCACTTTGATTTTAGCATGTGCAGCGATTTCCAATGAATACACAGAATATATCATTATTTATAGAAACTGATTTAAATTCTTTAGTAAAGCTGCAATAAGGAGTTTCCCTCCTGAGATCAGAGCGTGACTGCTGTGTGCAATTTCCATTTCCTTTTTTGATTTTTAACTAGTAGCACCTAATAAACATGCAAAACATAAATCTAGAGCAAATAGTTTTCCTAAAAATGTATGTTCTCGTAGACAGTGGGACTAAGTTGTGAAATGTTAAATAATAAGTCAAATAGTTTATTATGTTTCCTGGAATGTTGATTATTCATGAGATGTTACAGACATGACATCATAAATGATCATAATTAATTCAGATCGAAAGTAATGTCTGTAACATCCAATCACTGTCAGTCATGTTCAAATAAAACATTATAAATGTTGAATCTATGAACTGATGATCATTGAGTGTCCAAACATCATCTGCAGCCTGAAACTGAACTTATGATCCGATTTTAGGAGTGAACGCACTTAACTGCATAGAGAGCTATAGGATGCTCCCTTGCTCCCTATTTAGTGCATGACTTAACCTCCAGTGTGTCTATCTATCTATCTGTCTGTCTGTCTGTCTGTCTGCACTGGTCTCAGAACAGTTATAGGAGAGCTATAGGATGCTCCCTTGCTCCCTATTTAGTGCATGACTTAACATCCAGTGTGCTGTCTGTCTGCACTGGTCTCAGAACAGTTATAGGAGAGCTATAGGATGCTCCCTTGCTCCCTATTTAGTGCATGACTTAACCTCCAGTGTGCTGTCTGTCTGCACTGGTCTCAGAACAGTTATAGGAGAGCTATATGATGCTCCCTTGCTCCCTATTTAGTGCATGACTTAACCTCCAGTGTGCTGTCTGTCTGCACTGGTCTCAGAACAGTTATAGGAGAGCTATAGGATGCTCCCTTGCTCCCTATTTAGTGCATGACTTAACCTCCAGTGTGCTGTCTGTCTGCACTGGTCTCAGAACAGTTATAGGAGAGCTATAGGATGCTCCCTTGTTCCCTATTTAGTGCATGACTTAACCTCCAGTGTGCTGTCTGTCTGCACTGGTCTCAGAACAGTTATAGAGAGCTATAGGATGCTCCCTTGCTCCCTATTTAGTGCATGACTTAACCTTCAGTGTGCTGTCTGTCTGCACTGGTCTCAGAACAGTTATAGGAGAGCTATATGATGCTCCCTTGTTCCCTATTTAGTGCATGACTTAACCTCTAGTGTGCTGTCTGTCTGCACTGGTCTCAGAACAGTTATAGAGCGCTATAGGATGCTCCCTTGCTCCCTATTTAGTGCATGACTTAACCTCTAGTGTGCTGTCTGTCTGCACTGGTCTCAGAACAGTTATAGGAGAGCTATATGATGCTCCCTTGTTCCCTATTTAGTGCATGACTTAACCTCCAGTGTGTCTATCTATCTATCTATCTATCTGTCTGTCTGTCTGTCATGTTTATTCTTTCGTTCGTTCTGTCTGTCTATTTATAAAACTCCCAGATTTTAAACTTTTTTTTAACTTTCACACAAGGCTTCTTCAAGACAACAAAGTTTGTCTTCAAACTTTTCAAGATAGTTACATTTGCATTATAAATCATAACAAATACACAAATCTTTTCAACATTGGTTTAAATGATTCCCACAGTTTGAACATCTAATTCGATTTTGACACAAAGGAGAAATGAAACACGACACATTCTAGTTTCTAGACAAAATCAAGCAAATGGGATCCGTGGGCTCAAAAAGAATGATACTACTTTTCTTTTCAAACCTGGAAATACAGTTTATGGAATAAACAAAGCAGTTATGATGAACATTTTGCGGGTCACTAATCATATCCACGTACAGAAGTCTCATTTGATCAGTGAAGTCTTTGTACATTCATGTTTCTTTGACACACAAGATGCTCTTTGGGAAATGCCGGTTTTGTTCATGTCAAGTGCATGCTGCCATTAAAGCAAATTAAAGACTATTTTAAATTCATGTACTTTTTTATTTAAATTGATATGTTGATAATAATAGTAAAATAGACAAATATGCACCATATTTGGACACAAGCTTGTAAAGTTTAAAGTGATAAGTGGCAGGGGAAATTAGTGGTTAAAGTCTGACTGATGGGGAGAAATACACAAAGAGAAAGTGAGGGAGGGGACATGCTGGGAAACAGGGGAGCCCCCGAAGTGCTGGAAATTCACAACCTACATCTCTCACCACATGATTGATGGGGGTACAGAACAGCTTCCAGTACGCAGGATGAAGAACTCCTTCCTAAAAGTTTGAACGTGTCAATGTGGAGAGATAGTTCGAATGTTTTGTAACACTGACGACAGAAACAAAATAAAACTAAGTGCTCTGAATGAACTATATACACTTGTAAACGCTTTTCTTACTGTACTTATGAACAAACGTACATTTCTAGTGAGTAATTCTTCACCGCCCGTCCAGATGTTCACCGATGAGACAATAAATTATTATGTCACTTCCCTTTTTTGTTCATGCAGCTTCAAAACCACAGAAAACAACTTTAACAACCATTTCAATATCTGTGATGTAAATTACATGCTGCACCTACTGTGCATATACTTGACCTCATTAACTCAAATCAGTGTTTGATTCTTCTCCATTGCTGTATTTTGGTACTCTTTTTCTAGGACAATATTATTCAATCGTACTATTGGGATTTCTGGGATGCTAGGGTGTTATGGGTGGTTGCTAGGACATTCTGAATGGTTGCTCGGGCATTCTGGGTGGTTGCTAGGACATTCTGGGTGGTTGCTAGGACATTCTGGATGGTTCCTTGGACATTCTGGATGGTTGCGCGGGCATTATGGGTGGTTGCTAGGACATTCTGGATAGTTGCTAGGACATTATGGGTGGTTGCTCGGGCATTCTGGATGGTTGCTCGGACATTCTGGATGGTTGCTAGGACATTCTGGATGGTTGCTAGGACATTCTGGATGGTTGCTAGGGCATTCTGGATGGTTGCTTGGACATTCTGGATGGTTGCTTGGACATTCTGGATGGTTGCTAGGACATTCTGGATGGATGCTCGGACATTCTGGATGGTTGCTTGGGCATTCTGGATGGTTGCTAGGACATTCTGGATGGATGCTCGGACATTCTGGATGGATGCTCGGACATTCTGGATGGTTGCTTGGACATTCTGGATGGTTGCTAGGACATTCTGGATGGTTGCTCGGACATTCTGGATGGTTGCTTGGACATTCTGGATGGTTGCGTGGACATTCTGGATGGTTGCTCGGGCATTCTGGATGGTTGCTAGGACATTCTGGATGGTTGTTCTGGCATTCTGGATGGTCGCTAGGACATTCTGGATGGATGCTAGGACATTCTGTATGGTTGCTAGGACATTCTGGACGGTTGCGCGGGCATTATGGGAGGTTGATAGGACATTCTGAATTGTTCCTTGGACATTCTGGATGGTTGCTAGGACATTCTGGGTGGTTGCTCGGGCATTCTGGATGGTTGCTAGGACATTCTGGATGGTTGCGTGGGCATTCTAGATGGTTGCTTAGACATTCTGGATGGTTGCCTGGGCATTCTGGATGGTTGCTAGAACATTCTGGATGGTTGCTAGGGAATTCTGGATGGTTGCTTTTGCATTCTGGATGGTTGCTTGGACATTCTGGATAGTTGCTTGAGCATTATGGGTGGTTGCTAGGACATTCTGGATGGTAGCTAGGACATTCTGGATGGTTGCTAGGACATTCTGGATGGTTGCGTGGACATTCTGGATGGTTGCTAGGACATTCTGGATGGTTGCTGGGACATTGTGGATGGTTGTGCGGGCATTATGGGTGGTTGCTTGAGCATTCTGGATGGTTGCTAGGACATCCTGAATGGATGCTAGGACATTCTGGATGGTTGCATGGACATTCTGGATGGTTGCTTGGACATTCTGGATGGTTGCTAGAACATTGTGGATGGTTGCTAGGACATTCTGGATGATTGCTAGGACATTCTGGGTGGTTGCGCGGGTATTATGGATGGTTGCTCGGCATTCTGGATGGTTGCTCGGCATTCTGGATGGTTGCTCGGGCATTCTGGATGGTTGCTAGGACATTCAGGATGGCTGTTCGGGCATTCTTTATGGTTGCTAGGACATTCTGGATGGATGCTAGGACATTCTGTATGGTTGCTAGGACATTCTGTATGGTTGCTAGGACATTCTGGATGGTTGCGTGGGCATTATGGATGGATTGGGCATTAGACCCCCAAGTCTGTCCTGTTTTTTTTGTCCACAAGGTGAAAATGGTATGTGTGATGGCATATGGTAAAGTAACAGCACACCTCTCCTCAACAACACACAAGATTTAATGTATCATTCATGTCTGATCACAAACACTGCAGGACATCTTACACACTAAAGTTACTCAATCTCTTCAGAGGATGAATTGAATATAGTATCCTAAGTTTAGGGTTAATGTTAATGTATCCTGTCTGTGATTATCTATATTTACTGATGAGAAGAGGAGTAGGCACACTGCACTAAACCTGAAAGAGAAAGAGAGAGAGTTAGGGGAAAATGCATCATATTATTGCATGTGCTGACTTCATACATGTATGACATTTAAATTTCAAAGGAGGGTTCTTGTAAAAACGCTTTCATCACAGCTGTGACACCTATATTATCATTTAGAGGAACGAGAGCTGTAGAAATTTCACCTAGTTGAGATGCCCTTTAATTCTTCAGCCAGTTTTATACATATTCAAATTTTTGGTTAGTGGTTCAAATAAAGAGAAATTATCAGTCGGACAGTCCCTTCAACTGAAACTGAATTATATAAATGAAAACTACATTTTTAAATTTTCTGAAGAAAGTGTGAATAATGTTTGCCTGTACGCAAACATCCCTGTTACAATGCAATGTTCCTAGTGTGTTGCTATGTGGCTGCTACGGTGTTCTGAATGGTTGAACACTGATGAGCCAAAACATTATGACCGATATGCTGTTGGTCCTCTGTGTGCAGACAAAACAGCGCCGACCCGCCAAGGCATGAACTCTACAAGACACCTGAAGGTGTCCTGTGATATCTGGCACCAAGACATTAGCAGCAGATCGTTCAAGTCCTGTAAGTTGCGAGGTGGAGCCGCCGTGGATCGGACTTGTTTGTGCAGCACATCCCACAGATGCTCAATTGGATTGAGATCTGGGGAATTTGGAGGCCAGAGCAATCAAGCATCAAGTTCCTTAAACCATTCCCGAACAATGTGTGCAGTGTAACAGGGCGCATTATCCTGCTGAAAGAGGGCACTGCCATCAGGGAACACCGTTGCCATGAAGGGGTGTACCTGGTCTGCTACTATGTTTAGGTAGGTGGCATGTGTCAAACTGACGTCTGCATGGCCGGACCCAGAGTTTCCCATGCAGCAGAACATTGCCCAGAGCATCACATCACTTCCCCAGTTAAACGGCACACATGTACACAGTCGTCCAAGTGATGTGAAAGAAATCAGGACTCAACGGTCCAGGTGACCTTCCTCCACTGCTCCAATGTTTAGTTCAGATGTGCCCATTATTGGTGCTTTCAACGGTGGACAGGGGTCATCGTGGGCACTCTTGACCGGTCTGAGGCTACTTAGCCACATACACAGCAGGGTGCGATGGTTACCATCATTATACATTTTTGTGACTTGTGCTACAGTAGACCTTCTGTCGGTTCAGACCAGACGGAATAACCAATATTCCCCTCATGCATTGATGAGCCTTGGATGCCCAACACGCTGTCGGCGGTTTGTGGTTTGTCCCTCCTCGGACCACTGTCGGTATGTACTCACATCTGCTGACCGTGAGCACCCCACAAGTCTTGCCGTTTCAGGGATGCTCTGATCCAGTCGTCTGGCCATAACAATTTGGCCCTTGTAAAAGCCGCTCAGGTCTTCACTCCTGCCCATTCTCCTGCATTCAACACGTTGACTATGAGAACTGACTGTTCGCTTACCATCTAATCTACCCAGACCTTAACATGTGGCCTTGTTAGCACATGATCAACATTATTCGCTTCACCTGTGAGTGGTCATAATGTTTTGGCTCATCTGTGTATGTTTTTCTGTTGTTGCTAGGGTGTTTGAGGTGGTTGCCACGTCCCCAACAGCTAATTTCACTGACATCTGAATATATATTTTTGAATCGACTAGTCAAAAAGTAAAAACCCTTTGGAAAACTATAATACAGCAAACAGAAAATAGGGGGAAAGCTTGTATTTGCTCCATAGGCTAAACATGAGAAAAATGGCGCCATCTGGTGGAAAATATAAACAATGTTTATTTTGAAGCAGGGCTCCAGAATGAATATACACTCACCTAAAGGATTATTAGGAACACCTGTTCAATTTCTCATTAATGCAATTATCTAATCAACCAATCACATGGCAGTTGCTTCAGTGCATTTAGGGGTGTGGTCCTGGTCAAGACAATCTCCTGAACTCCAAACTGAATGTCAGAATGGGAAAGAAAGGTGATTTAAGCAATTTTGAGCGTGGCATGGTTGTTGGTGCCAGACGGGCCGGTCTGAGTATTTCACAATCTGCTCAGTTACTGGGATTTTCAGGCACAACCATTTCTAGGGTTTACAAAGAATGGTGTGAAAAGGGAAAAACATCCAGTATGCGGCAGTCCTGTGGGCTGAAAATGCCTTGTTGATGCTAGAGGTTAGAGGAGAATGGGCCGACTGATTCAAGCTGATAGAAGAGCAACTTTGCCTGAAATAACCACTCGTTACAACCGAGGTATGCAGCAAAGCATTTGTGAAGCCACAACACGCACAACCTTGAGGCAGATGGGCTACAACAGCAGAAGACCCCACCGGGTACCACTCATCTCCACTACAAATAGGAAAAAGAGGCTACAATTTGCAAGAGCTCACCAAAATTGGACAGATGAAGACTGGAAAAATGTTGCCTGGTCTGATGAGTCTCGATTTCTGTTGAGACATTCAGATGGTAGAGTCAGAATTTGGCGTAAACAGAATGAGAACATGGATCCATCATGCCTTGTTACCACTGTGCAGGCTGGTGGTGGTGGTGTAATGGTGTGGGGATGTTTTCTTGGCACACTTTAGGCCCCTTAGTGCCAATTGGGCATCGTTTAAATGCCACGGCCTACCTGAGCATTGTTTCTGACCATGTCCATCCCTTTATGGCCACCATGTACCCATCCTCTGATGGCTACTTCCAGCAGGATAATGCACCATGTCACAAAGCTCAAATCATTTCAAATTGGTTTCTTGAACATGACAATGAGTTCACTGTACTAAAATGGCCCCCACAGTCACCAGATCTCAACCCAATAGAGCATCTTTGGGATGTGGTGGAACGGGAGCTTCGTGCCCTGGATGTGCATCCCACAAATCTCCATCAACTGCAAGATGCTATCCTATCAATATGGGCCAACATTTCTAAAGAATGCTTTCAGCACCTTGTTGAATCAATGCCACGTAGAATTAAGGCAGTTCTGAAGGCGAAAGGGGGTCAAACACAGTATTAGTATGTGTTCCTAATAGTCCTTTAGCTGAGTGTGTGTATATATATAATATCATAGAATTCATGATTTTATGCTTTAATGGCACTGGGATCAAATATTACATTTAATGGATTTCAATGGGGACATTTTTGTCCTGAAGGTCCCGAGTGTGACTGTTTCCTGTACACAGTGTGTTATAGATGTATTATAAGAACTGAGGTTGAAATATAAAAATTCTCCCAAAATACACACCTTTGGCTAAATGTTTGCCGTTGGTATTAACAGACAAAATGATCAAAAATACACAAATGAAAAAGACAAAAATGTCCCGAAGGTCCCACAAGGGTTAATAGCAGTTAACATAAAACAAATAGCTAGTATAGAAAAAATAAGCCTATGAGAAAGGTTTAATAACTTGTTCTGAAACAGTGCCATAATAGACTCCCTAAATCTAACATATAAATAACGTGTTGGTTTGAGAAAGTCCAGGGCAAACTCAGAAGAAAAGGTCCACGTCTTTTTCCTCACATGTAGAATTCACTTACCATAAAATGCTGGTTTGAATGAGTCGGCTGTCACTTTCACTGTTCAGGGACGCACAGATGCTGTAACGTGCATGTTTTAACTTTTGATATGATTGATTTCGAAGTGGAAATGTTTATTAGTCAAACTGAGAAGTTGAAACTATCCCTCACTTTCCCCATCAAATTTACATTTCATGGTGCTGTTTATTTAATTTCAAGAATGATTGTGTCTAGACTCAGAGACAATACACATACAGTACATGTACATGTCTCCACACCCCACAGAGTGAATAACTGGACAGTCCCGTTCTCATCCGTTCCTTTTACAGTCGAATCACTCAGAATGACTGTATGAAAGTATAATGGTTATTTGTGAATGCAGGGGATTTTAATTTGTTTCATTCGTGTTTGGTATCATTTAAAAGACTGATACATTTCTCTCATTCTCACAGCAGTAACAAAGATGTGAGAATTTAGAGGAATTGTGTCTCTGCTTTTGGGGGTGTGTCTTCTGGGGGTCTTTAGTGTAAATGAGTCATTCTGGTCTGGATACTTAAAAGAATATTCCGGGTTCAGTACAAGTTAAGAGTCATCAACAGCATTTGTGGTATAATGTTGATTACCACAAACATGTATTTCGACTCATTCCTCCTTTTCTTTATAAAAGCACAAATGTGTGTTCCAGTGAGACACTCATTTACAATGGAAGTCAATGGAGGTCAACTTCTAGCTGAGAATAGTGTTACTTTAAGTGTATGCAGATCTAAACAAAACTACTATTCAGATAAAGGTATTATTAGGTAATATTAGTTCTATCGGGAAGACACGCAGGCTTGAGTGAATTTTAAGATGCCATTTATTTGATGTAAAACAGAAAGTAATGTCTCTCTCTTTGGCGTAGGCCCCGTCCGGCGGTCCGAGGGAGTTGTACTCGGAACCGTCATGTCCTGCCGGAGATAGGAGGCAGGGGCGAGGAGCCTACCCCCGTTTGGGACGGGACTCAACAGGTGGTGGTGGGGTGGTGGAGGCTGCCGTGTTAGCACACCGAAACAGCAATGTGATAGATTGTGAGCGGACTTATAAAACAATGGCTAGGAGTTACCCAGCTAATGATGTGATGATGTACAGCTGCTAGTCTTCCCGCTAGAACTACGTTGCACTTCCATTATTAGTCAATTACCTCTTAATAATGATAAAAAACTGACGAATTTGTGAAATGATCACGTGTACCCAGCCGGCACATAAACTCAAGCTTTGGTTGATGCAATCCGTTGATGCAACTTAATTGTTTGAAAATCGAGTTTGATAGCAGAATTCATGGTAAACAACTACATTACCCATGGTGCATCTGAGAAAGATCCACCAATTAGAGAACTGCAGCCAACGAAACCCGCAGCCAACGAAACCCGCAATCAAATACTTTTTTTGGCTCAAAACAAAGTTTGTGGTGTTGTGATTCTCCTCGGAGCTGGTTGGTTTGGATCATGGCCCAAAACTCTTTTATGAAGGATTTTAGGGAAAGTCTATGGAAGAAATGGAGTGGTGGTGTAGTGGGCTAAAGCACATAACTGGTAATCAGAAGGTTGCTGGTTCGATCCCCACAGTCACCACCATTGTGTCCTTGAGTAACACACTTAACTCCAGGTTGCTCGGGGATTGTCCCTGTAATAAGTGCACTGTAAGTCACTTTGGATAAAAGCGTCTGCCAAATGCATAAATGTAAATGTAAATGAATGGGAAAAATACTTCCGGTTCCCAGTTGGGTGAGAAGTGGACGGGCACTGTTGCACTCGAGATAGACTCTCAAAGAATTGCCAATCTGACAGTAAATGGAAGCGGAGCGTAGTTCTAGCGGGAAGACTAGCAGCTGTACATCATCACTTCATTAGCGGGGTAATTCCTAGCCAATTGCATGTAAGCCAAGTCTGCTCACAATCTATCACATTGCTGTTTCGGTGTGCTAACACGGCAACCTCCACCACCCCACCACCACCAGTTGAGCCCTGTCCCGCAGGGAGGTAGGCTCCTCGCCCCTGCCTCCTATCTCCGGCAGGACATGATGGTTCCGGGTACAACTCGCTCGGACCACCGGACGGGGCATACGCCAAAGAGAGACATTACTTTGTTTTACATTTATCAAATAAATGGCATCTTAAACTTCACTCAAGCCTGCGTGTCTTCCAGATAGAATTGGAATTTTAACCTTAATTCGAGATCTTTTACAATTGGAGTCAGATAAATTAATCACACAAGAGTCACATTTGGTCTAAACTAAACCAAATAGTTTAAGACGCTACAACCACACGTGCCCGAAAAGATGAATGTGCAGAAACCTTCACCACTCTACTGGACCAATGGGGTGGCCCTCACACAGACCTTACACTAGCTAGCTATATACTGTAGATACAGTGGGCCTTGCGTGGTTTTGTTTACATTTGAATTGTTTAAGTCTGAGTATGAAAGTTGGCCCGTTTGAACACTGAAGCTACGATTCTGCTGTCTGAAGCAACTTTTGGGAATCCTAAGGGATTTCTGTCATCATAGGGCAAAATAGGCAGTCTTACATAGTTTAGTGTGACAGATGGCCGATTAATTGCCCTTGCGATGATCTTTAGTCTCTGACGAAGTTTTTGGGTCAAAGTCCTGCAGTGTGTCTACTCCTACGATGCCCGACTAATAAAGAATCAATAGAAACTGGTATCTCAGCGAGTATTGACGCTGACTATCACACCTGGAGTCGTGAGTTTGAATCCAGGACATGCTGAGTGACTCCAGTCAGGTCTACTTAGCAACCAACTTGGCCCGGTTGCTAGGGAGTATAGAGTCACATGGGGTAACCTCCTTGTGGTGGTGATTAGTGGTTCTCTCAATGGGGCGTGTGGTGAGTTGTATGTGGATCGTGGAGAGTAGCATGAGCCTCCACATGCTGTGAGTCTCCGCGGTGTCATGCACAACGAGTCATGTGATCAGATGTGCAAATTGACAAAAAGAGTCAATAGAAACACAGCCTCTGATGACTGATACTAGCTTGTCTATGTGATATGCCAACACAAATATCGTGTTGTCTATAGCGTTACCTTCACATTCACATCCCTTTAATCCCATGATTTGATGGATAAAGGACCTCTTAACGCTATTTGTTGTGCAAAACAAGCCTAGATGGAACTTGTGACAGAAAACAAGTATGTTTGAGCCTAAGTAAGGTGCATTTTAATTACCACAGAAGCAAGGCAAGTCTTAAATATCACTTAAATGCAGAATGAGACGTTTTTTCTAAGCACTTTTCATGTGGAGTTCAAAACAGCGCTTGATACTGGTGCGACGCAGCTTCGCGATTGCTGTAATTAAGTGAATAGCCACAGTCTACCGGCAGATTAATATCGAGGAGGATGAAAGTCTAAGGCAGACGCGGTGTCAGCCGATTTTGCCGGGGCTTCAGCCCCAAATGTTTTGAGTGTAGCCCCAAATGTATTTTGAAAAGTTGACTGACAAATATGAAACCGGACAAAAGCCAATGTAAACCCCCGAAATCATAAGTTGCCTTATTTCATTGTGCTTTGGCTTTGCACATACTGCATACAGCCTGTAAAAATAGACATTGTTGACATTAACTAACGTTACTTATTGGCGAGTTAACAGCAGTTAGCAGGAAAGAGAGCAAAAATGAAGCAAATGAGGCTTTGGGGATTTTTCCGAAAGAAGTCAGTGGGTAGCCAGGAACACTAGTTTTATCACACTGCACTTGTAACGAGAACCAGCAGGTAGATAGCTGTGAAGTGTGTAAACCTCACTGTCCTGACCTCAAGAGGTGTATTGTCAACTGACGCAACTTGTTAGCTCCTTGTTAGCGCAGTCGCTTCTCACACTGCAGACGTCAGTTCGAGTCCCGTTCGTATCGTACTTTTCTTGTTTATCAGGTGTTGTTTTCTCTAAGGATAACCAATAAGCATTAGCATAAAATGTATGTGTGACTTGTTTTGTGATATTAGTTTGTAGCAAATATACACTTTGAGGGTAGCAAAGATGTGCCAGAATCAGGCATGGAAACTGACAATTAATCTTTACTTTAGAGAAAGTTAAAAGTGAAACATTGTTTATCCCAATAATCCTAATGATCCTAATGAAAGGATTTTGACAGATGAACATTGACAATTATATTCAGTTCGATGCCATGGTGTGTCAATGAACTTAGACTAAAGTCATTCATGTATTCCTTTAACTTAGGATCTTATACATCATTTTGACTCTTTATCTCAAAAAATATAAATTATTTAACACATTTTTTTTACTTCACTTTACTCACTATAATATAACTCTTTGTGATGACTTTATGTTAATGTACATGACAGATATTAGGGCAATCCCACTGATCTCCTCCCAATACATTTTCTTCAATGGTATTGGTTTACAGTTTGACATATGTAGCACTTGATGAATTAGTTGTTTGAAGCTGATTTGCAATGCGTTATGTGCTGTATCTGTTCTTTTGCATCACAGATGATTCGGGGAGGAGAGAGGATGTTGAGGATAGTACTAGAGTGGAAGATTTAGGAACTGTAGAAACAGGCCCAGCCAGAGCAAAACTCAAAGAATACCCTCTCACCAGCTTTGGACTACAGAGAAGTGGTTGCTAGTGTGAAAATAAAATTGTCTGGGCTAAGCCCCAGATGTCCTTCAATGCTGGAAACGCCTCTGGTCTAAGGGATTTAAAGCCTATTGCAGTGAATATGCAACCAGGGCCGGCGCTGGCCAAATAAATGCCCTATGCAGAGTTTGCATGACATAAGCATGAAGCGATCATCTGTGTTCCGCAACTGCTTTCGGGTCCTTGAATAACATATAACGTGCGATTAAGGGCAGCCGGTGGACTTTCTGGTGCCCCCCTAGGCAGTTGGTGCCCTATGCAGGCTGCGTAGTCTGCTTATAGGGAGCGGCGGTACTGTATGCAATCCATGGAGAGAGTTGTTCTTTCAATTTGTCAAACTCCCACTTAGACTATGGTAAACATTTAATGTTACTTTAAAGTGTATTGGCTTTAACGAGCCCAAGAGAGTGCATGTCACGCCCCTTTTCATCAAATAATATCTGTTTGCTATACTGCACTGTCCATAGTTTTAAGCCACCTAAAGGAAGCCAACAACTTCAAATACAGACATCTTTAGACGTGACAACACAAAATGAGATGTATATTGAGTAGTATGATCATTATTAAAATCTCCATTAAGGCTTCAAATTAGATTTTAAGCTGTTGATCAATAATGTTTGAATAGCAATTAACTGTTAATCTGCTCTACAAATGTATGTATTATTTCCATGGCTCATGTCCAAGATCAAAAGTAGCACAGCAGATTCATCTACTGGCCATGAATGGGAAGAGTTTGGTTTGGAGATACCATGCCATCTATTGGTGACTTCTGATAGTTACACATTTATTTAAGACATGTCAGGCAAGATAAAAGTTACATTTAAATTTAAGACAAAGATTGACACAGCATTTGTGTCATAATGATGATTAGCACAAAAGTGTATTTAGACTCATCCCTCCTTTTCTTTAAAAATAAAGCACTGTTTCACTGGAGTGAGACACTTACAATGGAAGTCAATGGGGTTTAATCTGTAAACAATAAAATACTGTTTCAAAAGAATAGACACAAGAGAAACAATATGTGTGTTAACATGATTTTACTGTCATTAAATAACTTAATAACCACATCTGTGTGAAGATATAGACAATTTTACAACTTTGTTGCCATAACGACGTCAAACGACAGCATAATGACTCAAATAATACACAAGTTTGAAAATAATTAATGAAAGTGATTTTATAGAATTATAAGCTTCACATTTCTGCCCTTAAACCCTCCAAATTTGTACCCCATTCACTTCCATTGTAAATGTGGTCGCACACTGGACGAGAAGCGCCACGTCAAATGTATCAAACACGGGTTCAGGTTGCAGACAGTACACACACAACCCCTAAACCCAACACAACACCTAAACCCAACACAACCCCTAAACCCAACACAACCCCTAAACCCAACACAACCCCTAAACCCAACACAACACCTAAACCCAACACAACCCCTAAACCCAACACAACCCCTAAACCCAACACAACACCTAAACCCAACACAACCCCTAAACCCAACACAACCCCTAAACCCAACACAACACCTAAACCCAACACAACCCCTAAACCCAACACAACACCTAAACCCAACACAACCCCTAAACCCAACACAACCCCTAAACCCAACACAACCCCTAAACCTCACATCCCTAAACCACACAACCCTAAACCCAACACATTCACCTAAACCCAACACAACCCCTAAACCCAACACAACACCTAAACCCAACAAAAACCCTAAACCCAACACAACCCCTAAACCCAACACAACCTCTAAACCCAACACATCCACTAAACCCAACACATCCCCTAAACCCAACACAACCCCTAAACCCAACATAACCCCTAAACCTCACACATCCCCTAAACCTCACACATCCCCTAAACCCAACACAACCCCTAAACCCAACACAACACCTAAACCCAACACAACCCCTAAACCCAACACAACCCCTAAACCCAACACAACACCTAAACTCAACACAACCCCTAAACCCAACACAACCCCTAAACCCAACACATCCCCTAAACCCAACACAACCCCTAAACCCAACACAACCCCTAAACCCAACACATCCCCTAAACCCAACACAACCCCTAAACCCAACACATCCCCTAAACCCAACACATCCCCTAAACCCAACACAACCCCTAAACCCAACACATTCACCTAAACCCAACACAACACCTAAACCCAACACATCCCCTAAACCCAACACAACCCCTAAACCCAACACAACCCCTAAACCCAACACATTCACCTAAACCCAACACAACACCTAAACCCAACACATTCACCTAAACCCAACACAACCCCTAAACCCAACACATCCCCTAAACCCGACACATCCCCTAAACCCAACACAACCCCTAAACCCAACACATTCACCTAAACCCGACACACAACCCCTAAACCCAACACAACCCCTAAACCCAACACATTCACCTAAACCCAACACAACACCTAAACCCAACACATTCACCTAAACCCAACACAACCCCTAAACCCAACACATCCCCTAAACCCAACACAACCCCTAAACCCAACACAACCCCTAAACCCAACACATGCCCTAAACCCAACACATCCCCTAAACCCAACACATCCCCTAAACCCAACACAACCCCTAAACCCAACACATCCCCTAAACCCAACACAACACCTAAACCCAACACAACACCTAAACCCAACACAACACCTAAACCCAACACAACCCCTAAACCCAACACAACCCCTAAACCCAACAGAACCCCTAAACCCAACACATTCACCTAAACCCGACACACAACCCCTAAACCCGACACACAACCCCTAAACCCGACACAACCCCTAAACCTAACACAACCCCTAAACTCAACACAACCTCTAAACCCAACACATCCACTAAACCCAACACATCCCCTAAACCCAACACAACCCCTAAACCCAACATAACCCCTAAACCTCACACATCCCCTAAACCTCACACATCCCCTAAACCCAACACAACCCCTAAACCCGACACAACCCCTAAACCCGACACAACCCCTAAACCCAACACATCCTCTAAACCCGACACATCCTCTAAACCCGACACAACCCCTAAACCCGACACAACCCCTAAACCCGACACAACCCCTAAACCCGACACAACCCCTAAACCCGACACAACCCCTAAACCCGACACAATCCCTAAACCCGACACAACCCCTAAACCCGACACAACCCCTAAACCCGACACAACCCCTAAACCCGACACATCCCCTAAACCCGACACAACCCCTAAACCCGACACAACCCCTAAACCCGACACATCCCCTAAACCCAACACAACCCCTAAACCCAACACATCCCCTAAACCCAACACAACCCCTAAACCCAACACAACCCCTAAACCCAACACAACCCCTAAACCCAACACATCCCCTAAACCCAACACAACCCCTAAACCCAACACAACCCCTAAACCCAACACAACCCCTAAACCCAACACATCCCCTAAACCCAACACAACACCTAAACCCAACACAACACCTAAACCCAACACAACACCTAAACCCAACACAACCCCTAAACCCAACACAACCCCTAAACTCAACACAACCCCTAAACCCAACAGAACCCCTAAACCCAACACATTCACCTAAACCCGACACACAACCCCTAAACCCGACACACAACCCCTAAACCCGACACAACCCCTAAACCTAACACAACCCCTAAACTCAACACATCCTCTAAACCCGACCCAAGCCCTAAACCCGACACAACCCCTAAACCCGACACAACCCCTAAACCCAACACATCCTCTAAACCCGACACAACCCCTAAACCCGACACAACCCCTAAACCCGACACAACCCCTAAACCCGACACATCCTCTAAACCCGACACAACCCCTAAACTCAACACAACCCCTAAACCCGACACAACCCCTAAACCCGACACAACCCCTAAACCCAACACAACCCCTAAACCCAACACATCCCCTAAACCCAACACATCCCCTAAACCCAACACATCCCCTAAACCCAACACATCCCCTAAACCCAACACAACCCCTAAACCCGACACATCCCCTAAACCCAACACATCCCCTAAACCCAACACATCCCACTCTGCGGCTTCCATACCCACTAGACCTGTCGTAATTACTCAAAAAGAAGTTCTAATGTCAAGTCAAGTGTCAAGTGGTTTTTATTGTCGTTTCAACCATATACAGTTAGTACAGTACACAGCAAAACGAGACAATGTTCCTCCAGGACCATGGTGCTACATAAAAACAACAAAGGACAAACACAGGACCACATGAGACAACACAACGAAATAAAATACCTATATAAACTACCTATATATACCTATATAAAGTGCACGTGCAAACATGTGCAAAAAGTACAGGACAGTACAACAAATTACTGACAATGAACAGGACAATAGACAGTGCAGCGCCGACCAGTACTCAGTAGTGCAAAAAGATGACAGTTTCTAAAAATGTAAACATAACATACTATGAGATAGTGTTCTATGCACATAGCAGTTATTGAGCTAATGCAATTTCCTTCAGTGTACTTAAGAATATAATACTTGACGTCAAGGAACTGTCTTGAACATGATTCTCACAGAATGTGAGAAAATAAGAGAAGTTACAGAAATGTGATGCATCAGTCTAACCAAACGTTCGGTTGTTAGATGTCTCAGTGCTGTCTAACAATGTCTCAACAGTGCAATGATGTAACACACATTTACACTTCAACACTGGTTAGCACACCAACAGAACATGTGAGTTTAGACAAACCTCTGCTAGACAAGTTTAGTCACATTTAAAGTACAATTTCCTATTGAGACAAATTAGACTTTAATGCATTATTAGAGCCAAATATTACAATTATTGTTCATACTTAAGGTTAGATATTTGAACAAACACACACACACACACACACACACACACATACAGACACATACACAACACACAAACACACAGATACACACACACACAAACAGACAAAACTGCAAACAAAAACCTAGTCTTTTGTAAAGTTGTCCATTGTTTATATTAACATTGAAGCAATAAACAAATGTGGTAAATCAGTGACACTCGAGGAATACATTTCATTAAGAAAGTTTCATTAAGACAGAAAAACAGTGACTATCCATTTATGTTGCAATCAAAATGAGACACTCCCATACTGATTCCACTGATAGGCCGACACATAGAACACTCCCTCTTTTTTTGTTTCAACCATCAGCTCAGTCATCAACGCCAACTACTGCCAAAGCTCTCGGATCTCAAAGTCAATGCACACAGGTGACACCAGAGCTTCATAAGAAGGTAAGACATACTCCTACTAACTCCAAAGACATCTCTATGATATGCATGAACTGCTTCTCACAGAACTGAAGATAGAAGAGTTTCAGTTCTGTGAGCAGCAGTTCATGCATATCACAGAACTGATATTAGATAGAACTGATATCTATATCTACTGATAGAACTGACAGAACTGCTTCTCACAGAACTGAAGATAGAAGAGTTTCATTGAAGCTCTCTTTCCTAATGATCACTGTAGATGAAGGTGCTGAAGGTGTGTTCACATTCCAGGCATGCATTATGTATGTGCGTACACAGGCTGTGAACGGTAGGACAGCTGTTGATGAACCGTTGCTATGGCCTCGGGAGATAAGAATGAAAATTCCTAAGACTTGCCATTCAGAGGGACACGCACAGCATCACACCGCTTTAATTACCGCACTTTAGATGTATATTCACTAGAAGAGTACGAGTCAAAGAGGAACATTTGTGTCTAACAGGAGAACCGAACTGCACTTTTACATTTCTGAAGAAAACGTGAGTGGTGCATGTGCTGGAGTTGGCCTGACAACTTTACTCAGATATTTGTTAATCCATTGCTAAGATATTCTAAATGGTCTCTAGTGGGTTCAATGTGGTTGTTTGGGTGCTGCTAAGGTGTTCTTGGAGGTTAGAACCCACCCTCAAGTTTCTTTGATATTCCCTAGATATGGCTGAGGTTCCTCTGTCAATTAAACTAGTTTCCATCCACTTTACGCACTTTTGTTTTGTTATCAACAAAGTGAAAATGCGTAAATTAAGGGTGCCTGGGTAGCTCAGTGGTAAAGATCCTGGCTACCACCACTGGAGTTCGCTAGTTCGAAGCCCAGTGTGTGCTGAGTGACTCCAGCCAGGTCACCAAATTGGCCCGGTTGCTAGGGAGGGTAGAGTCACATGGTGTAACCTCCTCGTGGTCGCTATAATGTGGTTCTCGCTCTCGGTGGGCCATGTGGTGAGTTGAGCGTGGATGCCACAGTGGATGGCATGTTTCCGTGGCAACGCCCTCAACGAGTCACATGATAAGATGCTCTCAGATTTGTCCTCCGCCACCCGGATTGAGGCGAGTCACTACGCCAGCATGACACAAAAAAAAAACTCATAAATTAATGTTTGTGAAATTTGCCGTCTTCTGCCTGTTTCCATTCATATGGGCTTTTATGGATAAAAATGGTGTGCTTGATGACATCATGCCTTAAAAACTCTTTGTCACACACGTTTTGGTTTATCACAAAATAAATCTGCCCTGAAGCCGTTTTCATACAGAAATGTGTGTTTATCGCTAATTCGCCTCCCAGATGTCCCTCATTTTTTCCCCCCAATCGCAGGTTGCCATCGGTTACGACCCGAAAGCCAATCGTCATGACCCTGTTCAAGATGGAAACTGCAGCAAGTATTGGAGAAACTTTCAGTGTCAGTATCAGGGTCATCATGGATGTGTTTATGATGTGTGACAGATATTAAAGAAGCATTGAGGCGTGTAATATCAGTGTTACATATATGATACATTCCTGATATTCAATATTTTAAACAATCATCTGATCTAAAGCATCACAACTGCATCATGTCCCACAGATTTCTCCAGCAACTTTTAACCACCAACTGAAATTGATCATCATCTAAATTAATCTTAGCATCGTTTAGCATAGTTTATATTCTTAAGAAAAGTCTAGAACATTCTGAGAGCGTCATTCAGACGACTTTATCCAGAATGCAGCAGCACGTCTGGTCTTTAATGAACCAAAGAGAGCACGTTACACCACTCCTGGTCTCTCTCCACTGGCTGCCGGTTGATGCACGTATCAAATTCAAGGCTGTGATGCTGCACACAGAACAGTCACTGGATCTGCTCCAGCATACCTAAAATCATTTCCTCAGAGCTACACGCCCACCAGAAGCCTGCGGTCGGCTAAGGAATGAGCACTTAACCATGCACTAAAAAAACGATACAAAACAAAGTTCTTGTAACACTTTAATGCTCTAAAGTGTAAACGCATTAAAGTCTTGAATGCTACTATTCTGATGCAAGTGAAACTTTGTAATACAGCACTTTTCATACCACTGTCTCTGATGATACGCTTATGTTTTCCTCTTTGGATAGAAGCATCTGTCAAATTAATAAATGTAAATGTAAATTCATCAAGTTTATGTAAAGAAAAGGTATAAATAGGCCTAACAATATTATTAAAAAAAAAAAAAAAAAGAAGAAATTTAGTGCTTTATTCGTTTGGTAATTTATTTTATTTATAACAGGGAATTTTGCCTGCATTTTTTCAAAAAATAATAATTAAAATGATTCAAAAACAATAATTGAATAGAATTGGGTTGTATGTTAGTGTTCCAAAGAAGCACACTGAAGTTAATCTGCAGTATTGTGTATTTATTTTTTATTTAAAACATCTTTGTGCACAGAAATTATTTGTGTTTTTTTTACTGTGGGCTAATTTCTGTGAATGCCGTCTATTATTTTGAAATAAACGACTGGATACTGTGATTAAATTAATCGCAAACAGTGTTCGTTCATTTGTTCTCCTTGTACTTATCGATGACCGGTGCATGATACGAGATATTTGTGTTGCACTCCTGGAAGTGTCATGACACAGATGTGTTTGCAGCACCGGATCTGTGCAGGTGTGCCTTTAGAGTTGCCATTTGTAATTTTTGCACTGCCAGGATTACTTTATGTGGTGGAACTACATTTAAAACTTTTAACATGACTAATTTGATTACTCACCTTAAAGCTCGACCCAGCATGGAATATAATGTGTCGGTAAAGTGTTGGCTGCTTCAGCTGCATCATTTATAATTCAGTCAATCTGAGTTAAGAAAAAAAAAATAAAAAATCTGACCACATCAATGTGAAACTAAATGGCTATTCAGAATTCAATTAATGTGAATAATGTCAATGAGCACGTTTACATGCATATACTTACACCGATTATGCGTGATAAGCTGACAACGTGTGTGGCCATTTAAGCGCAATAAACGTTCTTGCACAGATTATGTGTAATAAGCAGACCGGCTTATCCAATATGCGCATGTGTTGTGTGCATGCCACTTATAGCATGATTATTTAAACTCGTGTTAACGTGATTTTCTTGCTTTGTCAGATTTTTTAAATATGCATGTAAATGGGCTCATTTCAGTTACTCTGAAGTAATTCATTATCAGTGATTTGAAATAAGGTAGCATAAAAAAGCTGAACCACCAAACTATCAGCAGATGTTGTTCCAAATAATCAGATATCAGTATTTTGTATCAGTGCATGCCTAATGTCAACTTTTGGAGTTTTGTCTGCCATTGAATCGTTTACCAGATAAAAGGTCCAGTTACTTAAAAAAGTAAGAGCACACCTCTTCCTTGATAAGCTGCCAGATATCATGAGGAATCATTCATGTCCAAGTTTCATGCTGACAGGTTGGGTTACTTACAAGAAGTATGATTTAATGAGCATGAGCAATAATAACAGTGATGCTGCCCTAGCAAACACCACTACCTTAAACTACCTACCTACAGTCCCTTTAGTAGATCACCATTATAAAACTGTAATGCTTCTTACTAATTATTTAGCGCAAAGACATGGCCAGACTTATCTCATAGAAATAAGCATCTTCTCTTATTTCATAATACTTCAGAGTAGAAAAGAGGAAACAGCGTACCACTTCCTTACCTGATTTCAAAAGGCCTCGCATGATACATAAACAGAGCTGGACGGACTGGGTTTCTTTGGCGTAATTAAATGCTTACCTTACAAACGTACCACGACAGGTTGAAACAGTTTGGACATGTGAATTCATATAAACATGACTTTGTATTTCCACAGAGAACCAATGTCCTCCAAAGCCCTGATGAACACCACCTCAATCTCCAATGTGACAGACCCCCCCTCAGTCTACCCCGGTGAGGCGATGCGCATCCTGCAGATGATCGTGACGCTGCTAATCTTCTTCGTGGGTGTGTTTCTAAACAGTCTGGTGGTCTGGGTGCTGGGGGTTCGAGCTCACCGCTGTAACAGGGGAGCAACTAGCGAGACGCAGGGCGCTGGAAGCTTTCGGACGTACGTAGTAAACCTTGCACTCGCTGATTTGGTGCTGTTGCTACGTACTCCACTAATGCTATCCTACTTGGTGCACAACTTCAACTGGACATTGGGGGAACCAGTATGCAAGCTGATTATGTTCTTACGCTGCCTTGGATTGTATGCAAGCGCATTCTTGCTGTGCGCTGTTGCAGTGGAGCGCTGCTTGTGTCTTCTCAGACCTGTCTGGGCTCGACTGAGGCGCCCACGCTGGGCTGTGTTACTAGCCTGTGCTGCAATCTGGGTGTTAGCTGCAGCCCTGTCTTTGCCCTACATATATGCAGCTAAACTCTATGTATATGAGAACCGCACCGCCTGCGTAGAAAGTGATTTAGGAGCGGGACAAGCCTTGGTTGTGGTGGAGACCATGGCAGGCTTCTTGCTACCTCTGGTGATCTTTTTGTCCTGCAATATAGCGGTGGTGTTTTGCGCAAAGAAGACTGAAACTGGAGCTGCTACAACCCCGGTGTCATCTCCTACCTCTTCATCTGGACCAGGTTACACATCCCAACGGCTAACACGCCTGTACCGGGTACTGTTCCTCACCATGCTCCTTTTTCTTACCTGCTGGGTGCCGTACTTCACCTGCCGCTTCCTAAAGGCTCTTTCACATAACCGTTCAAACTGGAAGAATCTGTACAATGGGGCAATTGGGGGTGCGTACGTGGCACTATTCCTGGTTTACATCAAGAGTGTGATAAACCCCATTCTGTATGTGTTTGCAGCTCGAGGACTAGGCAGCACCGTTCGCGCCTCACTTCTCTCGACAATCGAGCGAGTCTTCAGCGATGAAATGTCAGAATCATTAAGAAGAAAGTCCTTACGGAGAAGAGACTCCCAGTTATAGGGGATCTTGAAGTGGTTTACTTTAAATGTCTGATCTGCTACCAGGTCAACATTACAGTATGTCAAGTTGGACTAGAAGATCTGCTTGTTGGCACAGCATCTGGACAGCTTTGATGGAAATTGCCTAGCTGAGCATATTGACAATGGGCACATGGTGCAGTGTGATCTACTTCACATCACATAAAAGACACTGGGACATTTTATAACCGTTCAGTGGACATACAGTATTTGATGGGCTTTTTATTCTTAATGCAATTATTCTGCCTTTGCATATTAGTACCAAAAGAAGCACTTCAAGATAAGTGTTACCTTACGAAGGTCTACAATAAAGTACAGTGACAAAAGGCTTGTGTAGCCTTATTATTGGGCATCATTGAACCATTATTAAAGCCCGGGAATGCTCTCGAATATGGTCTTATGTTTTGAGGTAAGCCTTGTTATTGTCGAAACCATTCGAAACCTTTAACCTTTCAGTTTCAAGGGTTAAAACAACAGAACAGACATGAACCAAAGAATGTGAAGAGCGGAACTGATGCAAACTTGACAAATCCTTATCATAAAGACTATGACTTCCTAGAACATGTTGTTGATCAAGAGAGACTTCCAAAATAATAACTGAAATCTAGAGGTTGTTTTGATATATTTTGCTTGACATTAGGGGCGGGCGATATGAACAAAGTCTTATATCATGATATGAGTCCATTTATACCACGATAACTATATTACAATATAGTATTTTTCTTTCTTTCTGGAAAATCAATAAAAATGGTTTTATGTATTAAATAACCATATTGTAATGTCTATTTTTGATAAATCTGATAAATCTGATCCTTTATATGTGAAAACTACTTCCTCTTATTTAATTTTCTTTTCATTTGGAACTTGAGAAACAAACAAATATATCATCTTTTGGTTTCATAATATATTTATTAGTGTGCTTCATTTTGAGGTGGTAAAACAGATTGTTTGTATTACTACAAGTGACTATCGTTGCACGACAGTTTACAGTTTACATTTTTATCAATTTAATTTGAATTAAGTCATACAAAGAGTGTCCAAGGCAGGAGTGCCCAATACGTCGATCGCAAAGGCAATGCTGGTAGATCGCACAAAATGTAAATGTACTTTCGTTACATTTTAATAACAATAAATATAATGTCTTTCCTTCTTTTAGTTTCTGTCTGACTTGCACTTGACGAGTAAATAGAGTGCCGAAGTTATGACGTCACTTTGTAGGACAATTCTGAATTTAGCGGCGCATGGGTTCCCTCGATCGGAAAGCTATGCATTTTCCCCATAGACTTTTGGAAAATCGCAAAAAATAAGATCTGTGTTCAACAAAGAGTTGTGACCCTTACACGTTTTGTCTATTAAGATAATATTTACAAGTTAATCCAAAATTTATACATTTTGAAGCCTAAATAAAGCCGTCAGATATAAAATGCTAACGGTAGGCTATAAACGGACTACAGCACACCATGGTCGCGGATCAACGTCATCATCAAGCTTCCTCAAACTTTATTTAAAAACACGCTCACTCATTATGATCTGCGCTGTGTATGAACACTTATCCACTTTTTCATGAGAAATATTGCCCATTCGTTTTTTCCAAAAATGTTAGAAACTAATTTTGTTTATGCGTGTCTCTCTGAGATTTTTTTTAAAATCTTTTGTTAATGTTTTATTTATTCGTTTATTATTTTGTTAGTTTATATAAACCTTAATATTATTTTCTTTGTGATTAAGATTATTATGCCTGATCATTGTGCCCCAAATAAACTTTAAAGATTATCTTTCACAGTATTATGTTTGATTGTATGTTTGCATACCATTTGCTAATTCGCCAGAAAAAACCCGCGATTTTACCATCTCATAAGCACTAACGTTAGCTATGGCCGTATCAATTTCCAATCTTATGTCCTTTTTCTTAGACGATAGAAAAACCATAGATCGAGGAGAGAACCACTATAAATGTGGACATGTAGAACAGTGCAGATTTACTTGCCGGTATTGTAAGGGCCAGCATGAGGGACAAGGTTTATCGAGTCTCGGTAAGTAAAACTAGGGAGAGATAGAGGAGTTATAATAGTGTTCTATGTATTTAAGATAACTATACAAATAACTGAAAGGTAAACTTCTAAGAACGTGAGGCTGAAACGCGGGCTAGTGAGAGATTTCCTGTTTGTCATGATGACGTCTAAAGTCCCCGCCAAAGGATGTAGTCCCTTTTAGCAACTTGTTAGCAATCACCGTTTTTAAGACACAATAAAGTTTAAAAAACCACAAGCAGGTTATAACTGGTGTGTTTTATTTCATAGATCAAAACGTGAAAATATTTAGAGGCTTTGTTAACCACAGACCTTATTTCAGGCGATTTAGCAAAAACCCATTAAAAAAACCCATAGACTTTACGGCGAGGGAATGAACTAACTCACTTCCGCGTTTTGGCCTACAAAGTGACGTCATAACTTTGACCAGGCGAGGTTTTGTTTATTCAGTTGCCATGACAACTAGGTTTGCGCATATGCGCCTTCCAAGGACTTCTGAGAACAGAGCGTGAAATTGCGATGCTGCTGCACGGATTAAGTCCTTGGAAGGCGCGTATGCGCATACCTAGTTGTCATGGCAACTGAATAAACAAAACCTCGCCTGGTCAATATTTACTGGTAAATGCCCTGGCTATTGTAATCTATTGTGCTGTAGGTGTTTTGGGTTTAGTGTTAAAACTGAATGATATCAACATTGAACATTATTATATATTTTTGTATTAATTAGAAGATGAATTCCATGTAGGGATACATGCAGTAGTCCCAACAAGCATTTTCTTATTTTAAATGAAACGGTGTTTTTTTAGTTGGTACATCTTATTGAGTTGGTCATTTAAAAGTAGATCATCACACAAAAAAGTGTGGGCACCCCTGCTGTAAGGTCTATTTCTGTGGTGGAAAAGAGTGTCAGTCCGGGGCTTCGTCACTATTTCCTGCCTGTACTGCATCCACCTGTTTGTGGGCAAGTTCTAACAATGCCCTCACATTTCCAACTAATGGAGCTGTCTGAAGGGCTTTGACCACAGAAAAATCTAATTTTTAGTTTGGCATTAATAATTCTGAATGTTGCACACAGGGTCCAAAATTAACTTAAACTTTGCATTCCAAACTTTAACCTTTAACCTTGCTTTTTTCTCATTTATTTGACTTGTTCATGTCAGATATCAATTTTAAAAACAACTAAGATCAGACTATTGCTCCGCTCATTGATCTGACATTGAAACTACTATGCTGCTATTTTACAAGAAAATTACATTAGTGACTTGCTAGTCTCATTTGTCACTTGGTGAATGTTCATTTTGTATCCTGTTTCAAACATATTCAGATTAGCATAAATGCACTTGCACAACACTTGCAAAAAGTACATTGTTAAATGTTGAAACTTCTATTTCTCGAAAAGGTTGCAACAAGCCCGTCTGTACAGTCTTGTTACTATTCCAAATATGGTGAAGGCTCTGAAGATCAACATCCTTTTGTAGTTCTGATCAGACTATGGAATGTATATTTCTAAGAAGATGTGGTGACAAAGATGTGAAACCTCAAACAAGTTGGTCCAGTCTGAGTACATGGTAAACACTTGGCTAAACCGATGAGTACAAAACCAACTTTGTGAGCCTTTATCAGTTTACAGACATTCTGTATGTTAAATGCCACATGCATGAGTTAATATCAACACTGGCCCAAATTCCAAAAAGAAAGAAATAAGCCCTGCACCATGGTACAATGATCACACTCATGTTCTCAAGAGAGCATCTCAGAAAATTGAGCGCTAGTGGAAGAATACAAAATTAGAGGTATTTCACGGTGCATGGAAGGATAGCGTGTGTAGCTACAGACAGGCACTAAAAGCTGCCAGGTCAGCATATTTTAGTAAACTTATAGAAAATAACCACAACAATCCTAGATGTTTATTCAGTACTGTGGATAAATTAGTTAGGAATAAAGCCTCAACAGAACCAGATATTACATCACAGCTCAAGAGTAATGACTTCATGAATTTCTTTACTAATAAAATTGAAATAATCAGAAACAAAATTGGAATTATGCAATCATCTGTCTCATAATTTTCCTCACATGCAAGATCAATCCTTCGCTGTCATAGGTCATGAAGAGCTAACAAAACTTGTATAAAAAACATGTTTGTTAGATCCAATACCAACTAAGCTCTTAAAAGAGGTGTCTCCTGTAATCTCAGAACCTCTTCTTAATATCATTAACTCCTCGCTATGCTTAGGACATGTCCCAAGAAACTTTAAAATGGCAGTTATCAAACCGCTTATTAAGAAGCCACAACGTGATCCTGGAGAACTTGCTAATTATAGACCGATATCAAATCTCCCGTTTATGTCAAAAATACTAGAAAGGGTAGTATCCTCCCAAATATGTTCATTTCTACAGAGAAATAGTATATATGAAGAATTTCAGTCAGGATTTAGGCCTCATCACAGTACAGAGACTGCACTTATCAGAGTTACACATGACTCTTATCATCTGATCGCAGCTGCATTTTTCTTCTAGTGCTTTTAGATTTTAGTGCTGCATTCGACACGATAGGTCATGACATTCTCTTGAATAGGCTGGAGAATTATGTTGCATTAGTGGAGTTGCATTAGCATGGTTTAGGTCATATTTAGCAGACCGATACACTTTGTCTATGTAAATGAGGAATTGTCAAACCAAACAAAAGTAAAATATGGAGTGCCACAGGGATCAGTTTTAGGGCCTCTGCTTTTCTCCATGTATATGCTTCCCCTGGGAGATATTATCAGGAATCGTGGAATAAGTTTCCACTGTTATGCCGATGATACACAACTTTATATTTCTTCAAAACCTGAGATTTCACAATTCTCCAAAAGAGCAGAATGTATCAATGTATCAAAGTAGATTTCCTTCTACTCAATTACGACAAAACAGAGGTACTAATTATTGGACCAAAAACCTCTAAAAATAAGCCGGTAAAATATAATTTGACTCTGAATGGATATTCTGTTACATCATCTTCAACAGCGAAGAACTTAGGTGTTATATTTGATACCAATCTGTCTTGAATGTTTGTAGCACAGCATTCTTCCACCTCAGAAATATTGCTAAATTACAGCACATGCTCTCTGTTGCGGATGCCGGAAAACGAATTAATGCGTTCATGACCTCAAGACTAGATTATTGTAATGCATTACTGGGAGGATGTCCAGCAAGATCAATAAATAAACTTCAACTGGTTCAAAATGCAGCAGCCAGAGTGCTGACGAGAACCAAGAAATATGATCATATTAGCCCCATTTTATCATCGTTACATTGTTACCTGTTAAATTCCGTGTTAATTTTAATATTCCGTAACTACATACAAAGCTTTGAATGGTGTTCGCAGTACTTAAGTGACCTTCTACCACGCTATATTCCATCACGTTCATTATGATCACACAATTCTGGCCTGTTAATAGTTCCTAGAATATCAAAATCCATAAAATGAGGAAGATCCTTTACATATTTGGCTCCTAAACTATGGAATAGTCTCCCAAACACTGTTCGAGATGCAGACACACTCTCTCAGTTTAAGTCTAGACTAAAGACTCTATTAATCCAGACATACACCTAATTAATCCTCCAACACACAATTAGGCTGCTTTAGTTGAGTCTGCTGGAACCAGAAACCAGAAACATTGATCATGATCAATAACTCCGAATGGCTTCTATGCTAATATTATTTTATTTGTTTCCCGTCTCAACCTCGGGACTCCTATCCTGAGGTCACCAGAACCGGCTGGATCCAGCTCCGTTCCTGTTTGGTGTTGGACTCCACTGCTGCGTGTCTCTGAATGATGATGACTAAATGCAGCCGGTGCCAGCCAAACATCACTCCGGTCATTTATGATGGACTTCAGAGGATGAACTGATGCCAACTCCAACTGTAAGACATGGGATACTTCATATGCCACTACCTGAACATTGGATTTAGGATGAACCTCACCGAAATTACAGGTTGAACTGTGATGCACCTCACTGATCTCTGCTGCATCATCTCGGTCTATTGATGGACTACACTCTTATAATGGAATACACTGACTATCGATTAATTGCCAACATATCCCTTCATCAGCCAATTAACAAGGAAAATTGCATCAATGTGCATCAGCTCGGGCCCATCCGAGCTTACAAGGTTAAACTTTGGCTTTGAGCACAAAATTGCAGCTGTCTGGGATACCCATAAGCCCTTGCGCTTGAATAACTGATGTATGTATGGTCAAGACAAGAGAACTTATGGAGAAATATAATTATTGTTATTGAAAAGTGAATATAGTTATAATTCTTCAGACTTTTGTTGTTGTTTTGTTGTGGCTGGTTGATAGTTGTGATTTGTCTTAAGTCACCATTAGGGTGATTAGTGTTACCTCTCGTGAACTTTGAGTCATTCTTCGAGCTTAAAATAATTAAGTTCACTTTACTTGAGCCAAATAAGTATGTTTACTTTGGGAAAAGCATGGAAACCGATTGCCTTAAAAAACCTGAAGTCAACTAATTAGATATGCATTTTGAGCTTTAAAGGAAAGAAAAGAAAGCTGTGGTTTTTGGCAAACTTTCTTAAACAAGAATATTTGACAATCATCACTCGTTTCAGAAGAGCCTCAACTTACGCAACAATTCTGCCAGTGTAGTCAAGTACAAACACCTCCAAATATTTCTCAACTTACCACAGTTTTTCTTTGACTGCTCCGGATGTGAGCCTTCAACACTAGGCATAGACTTCAGAAACACACATAGTTGTAAAAATTGTATGGATATAATCATTTTTATTAATTTTATATACATTTTCAATGAAAAGTGAGAGCAGCTGCATCTCTTGAGATATCTTAAGATATCTTATGTGTCTTCCTCTCTGCGGCTCCTCTGGGGCCCCTTGTGGAGGCCCTTCCTGACTCGGGCTGCTTTCATAATGATGATCAATGTGTCAAAACGGAAAGTTATATGAAACAAATACATAAACTGAGATTTGATAACTCCAAGCTAAAATCTGACAAGATCGCAAGAAGATCACTAAGATAAATCAAATTAGTAACACTAAAGTACCATGATTTCACTATTTTGGGGCATGCATAACTGTAATAACAAGATTGTGTTTTAAATACCTTTGAAAATTTTAATACTCGATAGATTCGCACCAAATGATTTAGAGCGGGAACTGATCTGCACATGTGCAGTGACAGAACTGTCACTTTTTTATGGCCATTTTGAGAAAGGATGGTACACATTTTTTTTATAACTCGACAATAAACAATCAAACAAACAAAAACATAGAGGGTCAAGTGTTTGATATCATTGTAAAGAATACCTATAATGATATAAATTATAATATGAAATTCCATTTTCTCATTATATATGTCTGGGTGTAAATGAGGAGGATCTGAAAAACTTTGTTTTGTTCCCGATCATATCAACTGTATCTGAGAAAGTGTTTGTGTTGATACGACAAAGAAATCAAAAGTTACAACATTACAAATATAATTGATCATAGTGTCCAAAAACATCTCCAAACAAATAAAAGATAATAATTGTACATAAGAACTAATTACACATGCAAACACAACGACTAAAGGTTTGCATAGCATGCAGACATGATTTTAGTCATGAGATTTCACAGAATGAGTTTCATTCTGTGTCATTTGAGTCATCATTGAGTCTGTGTCGTGTATTTGGCGCCATCTCCTGGTGGTCATATGTAACATTGTGCTTCATGTGGATTATCTAATGATCTATATACATCTGATTATCTTGTGTGTGGACTCGTTTGAAAGATAATCACCTCCTCTAAATAATGATATGTGATATTTTATGTTCTGTTTATCATTCATGAATTTATAAGTAAAAATGCGTCATATGAGCAGCACTAACAAAATTGTCGCTATATTTTTATCTGTGAGTAAAACAAATAGTCTGGTTATATTTTACTCTTTTAAGAGCTTTCCAACAATATATGACACATGAATATTTGATGAGTTTGATGTTTTTACTGATTACAATAATATGTTCAGTGCAAATGTATTTTTAATAATTGATCAAAACAGAACATTTCTGATTTATCTGCAGATTTTAAAGCACTTGTTCAGTTTTGGTCATAATGTCACATGCATTGGAAAATAGAGCTTCTAAACTTTCAAACGATACATATTTTGTGCTGGTTGAGACTGAAGTTATTAATATTTTGACAATTCAAAGCCCATCCGAGTTTAAAGGGTTAAAAATCTAAATTATGAGATTAAAGTCATATTTATGAGATAGAAAGTCAAAATTGAGATTTCAAGCTGCAGCATGCTAAATTGTTGTCACGTGATCTAATCACATTGCTTTTCAATCTTAGTATAAAGGGATTAATGGAAAGGAGGCGGCGAGAACCGACTTGACAATATAAATAATAGTTTAATATAAAACTGAACCAAAAAGACAAACACACACACACAGGTGTCAGACAGCTGTCCGTAAATCTCTCTCTCTCTGTCACACTGCCATCTCCAGTCAACCTTTATCACTCTCTGAGGCTTGATTAGCCTGATTAGGGGCCGGGTGTGCGCAATCATGACCCAGCCCTGCCCTCCGCCCTGCTACATTCCTCCCTCGTTCTCTCAGGCCTGGGATCCCCTGGCTTCACTTACACCCCGCCCCTTTCCCTTGGAAGGGGCATGCCTTCTGCCCCATCTGCCGGCAGGTCATCCGCAGCAGTGAGAGAGAGAGAGAGAGAAAATAACGTACTCGCCGGTTCTCCAATACGCTGTAGCTTGGTGCTCGGCCACTCCTCCACCCTCTAATGGCTGACAGCCGAGCCTCCCCGGGAGAATCGGAGGCAGTCCTCCGGCCCCTGGCGGACGGAAGGCCCAGCCGCGTTCTAGTGGATGGAAGGGGTCTTCCCCGCCCCTGGCAGCGGTCCTTCCACTCCAGGCGGTCGGCCAGGAGCCCCTCCCCGCTCACCAGTCTCAGACCCCGCCGCGTTTCAGCGGCTGGTAGGGGTCTCCTCCGCCCCTAGCAGCGGCCGTGACCGCTCCAGGCGGTTGGTTAGGAGCCCCTCCTCATCTCGCAGTCAGCAGCGGTCGTCCTGCTCAGGCGGCCGGGCTCCTCCGTCCCCCCGGCAAATGGCCGCGGCTGCTCCGTTGGGGTGGATGGTAGCGGCGCATTGGCGCATCCCTCCTCCTTCCCGGGTTTCAGCACCAGTGTAAAGGAATTATTGTAAAGGAGGAGGCGAGAACCGGCTTTACAATATAAATAATATATTACAGAAAATATCTCCAAAGAACTCAAAAGCATAATTACGCAGTGTGAAATTCAACGTTTGATAAAAGAATGCAACAGATACAAATCACATGTCCCACTTCTTTAATTTCTGCCCTGCTGTTCAAACATTAGAGCCTTAATACTTCTCTTGTGGTAACATGACATTTCCTGTTTAACACCTCTTTTATCAAGCCTGCAAACTCCTTCACAGAACATGTCATGACCACAAAAGCGAGCGAATTCAATCTCACCTCCATTAAACACATTCTGAATATTCGTAATGCCACATCCGTCTCATTAGATGCTTTGCTCTGCCATTACTAGATGAAGTTCGGTGATGTTAGCGAATGCCGAGCACGTTGGACTGGGCAATTCTCTGAAAGGTCCCGGGATTTTGATTGTTGGATTCTCTCTCCACTTGTTCCTGCTGCAACGCTGCCAGACTCTCGGCTAACGACCTACAAGAGAAATAAGAGCACATTACCGATTTATTTACAAATACTTACAATGTTAACATGGACCGTCAAGCTCACAATGACAAAAAAGCACCATAAATGTATCATTTAAATATTGTGTGTGCATGACTTGTGAAGTGATACGAAAGCTTGTGTGAGGAAAAGACTGAAACTGAAGTCGTTATTCACTCATAAAATTAAAAATGGCTCTAGTGTGTCACTGACATCAGACCTCATGTGATGCATCTAATGGTGCCATATTTGATTTTACAGCTATAGAAGAGGGTCTGTATTACGTCAAAGCACCATTGCCTACATTCACCTATTTCTAGTGTCTAACTGACCTTTTAATATCTTGTTCTCCATTTCAAAACGTCTGCAAATTCTGGATGTTTTGGTTTCCTATCTGGGTTTCACTTACACTCAACAAGACTCTACGAAGGACAGGATTTTCCCTTTTACGCCTCAAAACTGCCCACAGATATTTGAGAGTTAAACCGCTCTAAACTAGTTTAGAGTGTCTGTCAAGAAACCTGCCTGACATATCATCCCACAAAAACAAATATTGAGAAATTATATTTTTATAATTTTGTCCCGTTCCTCCAGACAGAACTGGTGTAACTGAGTCAGGTTTGTAGCTCACACAGACATGAGATGTTGAGATGTTGCTTCAATATATCCACATAATGTTCCTTCCTCATGATGTCATCATCTATTTAGTGAAGTGCAGCCGTCCCTCCTGCAGCACCCCCACAACATGATGCTGCACCCCCATGCTTCACGGTTGGGATGCTGTTCTTCACCCTTTTATCCTCCAAACATAATGATGGTCATTATGGCCAAACAGTTCAATATTTGTTTCATCAGACCGGAGGACATTTCCCCAGAAGTCAGATCTTTGTCCCCATATGCACTTGCAAACTGTATTCTGGCTTGTTTATGGTGGTTTTGGAGCAGCGGCTTCTTCCTTGCTGAGCCTTTCAGGTGATGTCCATATAGGACTGGTTTTGCTGTGGATCTAGATACTCGTCCACCTGTTTCCTCCAGCATCTTCACAAGGTCCTTTGCTGTTGTTCTGGGATTGATTTGCACTTTTCACACAAACTACGTTCATCTCTATGAGACAGAATGCGTCTCCTTCCTGAGCGGTGTGATGACTGTGTGGTCACATGGTGTTTATACTTGTGTACTATTGTTTGTACAGATGAACGTGGCACCTTCAGGCGTTTGGAAATCGCTCCCAAGGATGAACCAGACTTGTGGAGGTCCACAATGTTTTTCTGAGGTCTTGTCTGATTTATTTTGATTTTCCCATGATGACAGCAAAGATGCTCTGAGTTTGAAGATAGGCCTTAAAATACATTCACAGGTACACCTCCAATTCAGAACACCTCCTATCAGAAGCTAATTGGCTAAAATTAGTTTTAATGCCTTCAACTGCATAATAGGTGTGTGTATGTACACTCACCTAGAACTTTATTAGGAACACCTGTACACCTACTTATTCATTTGATTATCTAATCAGCCAATCATGTGGCAGCAATGCACTGCATAAAATCATGCAAATATGGGTCAGGAGCTTCAGTTAATGTTCACATCAACCATCACAATAGGGAAAATTGGTGGCATGATTGTTGGTGCCAGACAGGCTGGTTTGACTGGTATAACTGCTGATCTCCTTGGATTTTCATGCACAACAGACACTATAGTCTCTAGAGTTTACTCAGAATGGTGCCAAAAACTCTAACTCTGTCCATAGACATATAGTCCATTTTGGATGGCATGCAGGTTCCACACTGTTTTGTCGATCCTCAGCTTTGTTTGCGATGATATCTAACATTTCATCATCAATAGTTGATAACATATTTTGCCTAAGTTTATTTATCAAGCTTTTTCTGCTGGACTGCACAAACAATGTTCTGGATATCTGAGACATAACATTGGATTACTTACCAAAACAAGCTCACAGACAAGTAAACAATGGCTCAATTGAAAGAAAACCTCCTAAGGTAAGATTTGATGTAGAGTTTGTGGGTATTTGGGGTTTACAGAAGCAGTAATAAGAGCAGACATTAGACGTTTGTGTTTGCTGCCTTACGGAGCTCATATTTTACTTTGTGATTCTTTTGATAATCATTGGAACTGTGGTGTTAGGGCAATGAAATAAACTATACAGTCACATTCCTGAGAATGAGAGCTTTCATTTGATATATGACTTGCTTATTTACGTACTTTTTGAAAAACGTTTTATTTTGACACGCATGTTTCTACATCACCTCTGGGTGGCGCTCATTTGCGACGCAAAGTTTTAAAGCTTTGTTTGGATATTTTTTGTAACATATATGCAAAAGTAATGTAAAAGTAAAATGAAAGGTTCAGATTCTAAGCTTTCGAATGCTACAACTTTTGTATCCAGGGACGACTTCAATTTAAGTGTAAACTTATCGCACGTCATTTCATTAGATAACAACATATCAAACAAACACTGCTGGAAATTATTATTATTTGTTCTTAGAACAAACTTTACTTTTCAGAGGCAGTTTTTCTAGCACCACTATATTTCTCTCGACTATTTCAAGATAAGACAAGATTAAAGAATTGCAACACTGACCACAATCCCGTACTGTCCCTTGATGAATATATTTGCCGCTTAGGCCGGTCCCTGAATGTCACGTAATCTCTTCATCTCCTTCTTCGCTTTTTTGAAGTTCGGAAACTTATTGAGGAATTTGAGCTTAGGTCTGTCTGGTAAAACCACATCTGCATGAAAGAGCAAACAAACATTATAAACAAGAATTGACATGATGACCACAGCGAGTCTTGATGCAGAATGAAGTCTGGTGGCACTTCATAAGTCCTCAATCCTGCTGACAAAACCTGCAAGTTTCTCTGCAGGACATCTGGAGAAAAGAACGTGATATATATATATATATATATATATATATATATTATACTAGTGCATTTACTACATGAATTACAACAATAATAATAATATTAATAAATATAAATATATATAGGGTATACCCATAGCACCATGTCCAGAAAATATGGTATTGCCAGAATAATAGTAAAAAATAAAAAAGTATGATATACCATAAACAATGCCAGTACAAAGATACGTTTATAGTTGTGTTACTAATGTACATTTTAAGAAAATTGCATATAAACTTTAAATTAAATGAATGGTCAACTGTCATACCTGGTTGGTTTGATGTCCGGGAAACCCCCCAAAATACGTTTTTTAATATTGATAAAATGACTCGTTCTAGAATGTAATTATGAAAATATTAATATTTCTCACACATTCCGCAAGTCGATACCATGTTTGAACAACATCCGGTGTGTCAGTCAAACTGCTCCGGGGGAAACAGCAGCGCGCATCATTAGTTCCGTGTGTTTCAGGGATTTAAAATAATCATTGTAATTTCTTGTAATTGCTTTTTTTAGACTATTGTATCTTACGGAGGACTAGGAGTGCATTTTCTTAAAAATGAAGGAATTAGCAATCTATTGTTTTGGAAAATAGTCACACTCGGGACCTTCAAGACAAAAATGTTGAAACCCATTAAAACTGTAATATTTGATCCCAGTGCCATTAAAGCATAAAATCATGAATTATATGATATTATACTTTTATTCTGGAGCCCTGCTTCAAAATTAAAATTTTTTATATTTTCCTCCAGATGGGTATCCTATGGATAAATACAAGCTTTTCCCCTATTCTCTGTTTACCGTATTATAGAGACCTGCAGGACACCTGAATACATGATGCAGATACAAGTGTGTGTGTGTGTGTGTGTGTGTGTGTGTGTGTGTGTGTGTGTGTGTGTGTGTGTGTGTGTGTGTGAGTGTGTGTGTGTGTGTGTGTGTGTGTGTGTGCGTGTATTTATCACTTTGTGGGGACCAAATGTCCCCATAAGGATAGTAAAACCCGAAATGTTTGACCTTGTGGGGACATTTTGTCGGTCCCCATGAGGAAAACAGCTTATAAATCATACTAAATTATGTTTTTGAAAATGTAAAAATGCAGAAAGTTTTCTGTGAGGGTTAGGTTTAGGGGTAGGGTTAGGTTTAGGGGATAGAATATAAAGTTTGTACAGTATAAAAACCATTATGTCTATGGAAAGTCCCCATAAAACATGGAAACACAACATGTGTGTGTGTGTGTGTGTGTGTGTGTGTGTGTGTGAAAAACAACAGTGGCATTTAAAGAGTTAAGATCTTGAAAACGAATGAAAATTTGGTAGTTATGATCAGGTTAGTTAATACGGAAGAGGATTAGGGCCAAGCAATAATAAAAAAATAAAGCCATCTCGCATTATAATGACTTTAATCTCGAGATGGTTTTATTTTTTTATTATTGCTTGTCCCTAATCCTCTTCCGTAAGTTAAAAACTCAGTGAAAGTGGAAAATAATATTAATATATAATATTTTTAGGTCCGTTTTTGACACGGACATTTATGTCCTCTAAGGTCCTGAGTGTGAGTTTCTATTTATTCTTATCTGACACTTGCACCAAAAAAAATAATAATGCATCAAATGTTGTTGCAAATCACTGACATATCCCAGACTGTGATAATCCACAAAAATAAATAAAAAAAACAACAACAAATAATTCCCCTTAGCATTTAGTACATGGAAAATAATAAATTGTATTGTGTTTTTTATTTTTTATTGTATTTTTTATAAAACAAACAACAGTGGCATTATGTAAACAAACTGGCATTTAAAGGGTTACAGTCCAGAAAATGAACGAATATTTGGTAGTCATGATCAGGACTGATGTTTGTTTAAAAATTAACTCAGTGAAAGTGGAAAATAATATTAATATATAATATTATTATGGCAGATTTTTGACTTGGACATATCTGTCCTCTAAAGACCTTAGATTAAATTGTCACACAAGGGTTATAAAAATTAAGGAATAATTAATCTATTGTTTTGGAAATTAATAAAACTTAAATAAAAAAAATATATTAAATAAAAACTTAAAAAAATATGTATTATATTTGTAATAAATTATATATATATATATAACATTGTTAACAGGTTTCCAAAACACAACAAGCTGAATTTCCTGTTGTGAGAACAGAAGTTTGTAACAGTACATAGTAAAGTTACAGTAGCAGTGTATTTCACTGTGGGTTTTACAGATGCACAGAACATCTAAAGCCACACACTAATTACAATTAGAGACACCTGTCAGATGATCACATGACATCTTGCAGTCAACCACAGTGTGAACAGGTAACATTGTTTGTGTCTACTGTGTTCTTTTAAACAGATTTTGCTATTGCAATGCAGTCTGTATCTATGAGATAAAACAGTGTATTTCCGGTGCACCAAACAGATATTTTTGCATGTTTGCATCTCAGGTCATAAACGATGTTGGAGTGCTCTGGGACGAGTGATATTCCGAAACCACCTCAATCCGATTTTGCTTATTTCTTCACTGACGACGGGCATCTGCAGCACAGAGAGACCTTTAAACCCTACAGGTTTACCTTCAGACTAAATGATATCAGCGAAACTGATCGGGAACATCAAACTCTTTGTCAGTACATCACCCAACACGTCTACCAACTCTTAGAACACAAGTTCCATCTCCAGAGGGTTTATCTCGACCAACAGAGCTTTGTATTCATGAGTCTTGGAGCACTAGAGCATGCTGGGAGTCTTGTGGTTCTGATCCAGGACTGGGGCACAATGCGGAGTGGCGTTTGGAGTTGGAAGGTGGTTGCACATGAAGGACTGGAGCGAGGCAGTCAGATTCCGTACCTGCGATGCGCTCTGCTGGAATCTTGCGCCATTATCCTAATGAACCCCAATGAAGGTGGACAAGCCCTGGAACAGCACGTCCAGTCAGTCTGGGAACGCTTGATTTCGAAGAGTTCTGCCGAGCATGTCTTCGTGGTCGCCCATGGATATGGCGGACTGGCTTTTGTAGATCTGTTTTGCCATTGGCCAGAAGAGGTTGAGCATCGTGTGAAGGCCGTGGCGTTCTTGAACTCATCCCATAGCGTGTGGCATCAGCCCTTGGGCAAGGCCGGGCGTGACTGGCTGAAATCTCACTCCAGAACTTGGATACTCAGCACCAAACCCTTGAATCGGTCTGTAGGTTCATTGAAAGCAGGTTGCCCACAGATTTCAGCAGGAACACAATGCCACGACTCAGCACCTGCCGTCTGCATGGAGTCTGTGTTTCGCTTCTTTGCCAAGATAATGAAACCAAAACCAATGGCGACTCCCTTACAAGTCATCACTAGGAGCAAGAGCCGAACCAGCGACCAAAATAACAATTAAGCTTGATGGTTCTTGATGTCTTGGACTGTTGATTTCAGTGGATAAATGTTTCCAGAAGACCTCAATGAAAAGCTTCTATGTGTTTTTTTTTGTTGTAATTTGACAGGATTTAAGGGTTCTGGATTCGCGATGTCTGTATAAATCTGAAATAAATAAAGACTATTCATCATAATGATATGCTTATTAGAGGTCCAAGCACTGAATGGGCTGAAACTCTTCATTTTTGATTTGTAAAATTAGTTTGGCAGATATGAGCCGTGCAATTTGTGGGCGTGGCCCATTTTGACTCAATGGCCTGTATCTCCTGAACGTGAAGTCCAATTTGAATGAATCTTGGTATGCATTAACAACAGGACATACTGAGGATGCACACACAATTTCACTGAATTCCACCAAGAGGTGGCGCTATAACTAAAACATGCGTGAAACTCTGCAACCATTTGATAATGTGATAGGAGAACACAGGCTCCATATGGTTAGGATTAAGGTGGGGGCGGGGCATCTGCTGCCTCACAGGAACAAACTGAGGCCCCTTTCTACAATGGGCCACTTGATCGAGGAATTCTAAATTTGGTGTTGTGCTATTTTGGTATAAGTGCTGACATATCCTAAAATATCAAGTGGGCAAATCAACAAACACAGCGGCAAACAGCCAATCAATTTTCAGCTGACAATAATTTCAATTATTAATGACCAATCATCATGAAATTTAATGCACATATTCAGAAGGTCAAATAGATGCAGTGTGTCAAATTGGTTGACAATTGGCCACAAGGTGGCGCTATAATGACTGCATCTACGTTTTAGCTTTTATCTCAGGAACCGTATAGGCTAGAATTACAATTCTTGGTTTCTCTGATTCTTTAAGCTCTCCCAAATCAGTTGTTCATGCCTTTGTCCATATTGGCCATAACAACATTGCACCATTTAGAATTTCCTAAACTAGTCCTAGATCATTTGTCCAATTTGCATGAAATTAAGCATGTATCATCTAGAAAGTCTAATGACAAAAAGATGTATTTTGATTTAAGCCGATAACATTTTTGTGCATGGCCCATAATTACTGATTGCTTGTATCTTGTGAGCGAAATGTCCAAACTACACAATACTTGGTACACATTGTCACTAAAGCAGTCCTAGGACGCATGCCAAATCATTTGAAATTTCATCCATTTCTGATAATAGGGGGCGCTATAATTAAAATCAAAATATAGCCTTCGGTTTATATTCATTGCTAGGACTAATTGGCACATATCTTGACAGTGCAATGTCCTAACTTCACAGAAATTGGTACACATAGGCAACAGGACAGTCCTAGCTCGTATGCCAAATTTAATCAATTTATGATCATAGGGGGTGCTATAATTAAAATCAAAATATAGCCTTTGGTTTATATTTATTGCTAGGACTAATTGCCGCATATCTTGACAGTGCAATGTCCTAACTTCACAGAAATTGGTACACATAGGCAACAGGACAGTCCTAGCTTGTATGCCAAATTTAATCAATTTATGATCATAGGGGGTGCTATAATTAAAATCAAAATATAGCCTTTGGTTTATATTCATTGCTAGGACTAATTGGCACATATCTTGACAGTGCAATGTCCTAACTTCACAGAAATTGGTACACATAGGCAACAGGACAGTCCTAGCTTGTATGCCAAATTTAATCAATTTATGATCATAGGGGGTGCTATAATTAAAATCAAAATATAGCCTTTGGTTTATATTCATTGCTAGGACTAATTGCCGCATATCTTGACAGTGCAATGTCCTAACTTCACTAAAATTGGTACACATAGGCAACAGGACAGTCCTAGCTCGTATGCCAAATTTAATCCATTTATGATCATAGGGAGCGCTATAATTAAAATCAAAATATAGAGTTCGATTTAGATTTATTACTAGGACTAATTGGTGCGAAATTTGGTGCTGGGGACACTCTAAGTAAAGTTAGTCCTCCAAACTGTTTCAACAAATCAATTCAAAAGTATCCAAAGCATTCAAGGGAACTGTTCTTTGAAATTGGGCAGTTTAGGACAAATTTAGGCTATTTATCCAATCCTGTATGGACCTAGAAAATTTGCTGCTTGCGTCTATATTTTATTCTTAGATTATTCACCTTGTAATGAGCATGAAATCCAAATTAACCCCACTTACTTTCTTAAGACATGTTCCTGTTCTGTGAATGATTCATCACTGCGTGTAGAAAAACATGTTTGTCTGCGTAATCCTTCATCTAAAAATGCAATAAAATTTCCCACTCAACTTATTTTCCTCGTTCAGCATCCTGTTTTACTTTAAAATACATCATATTGCAAAAGTAAAATGGGTTGTGAACAGTAAGGATGTACTCTGATTACAAAGTAAATAATATAACTTAGTTATAAAATAATTAATGTGATCTAATTTCTTTTAAAAGTCAAAAGTAGGATAAATCATTCCATTTAAATTTCTGTCATCAGGGTACAGTTACTGACTTTCATGTAAGTGAATTACTCAGGTTACACATATTTATAATAATCATTATGTAAAACACATTTTAAACATGCATTATGTTACTATGTATGTCTGTTTGACAGCTGAAGGTTGTGCATAACCAAGCAAGTCATTGGAAGCGAGGAACCAGTTTATGACTTGATTGCGACAATAAACAAGGTCATATAGACATTATCTTAAAAACGCTGTGCAGAAAAAAAAATTATAATTCTAAAGTAACCTAAATGTAATTAAAAATGTGATTACTTTTAAATGAAGTAATCAGTCATTTGTAGTGGATTGCTTTCTTTGAGTAACTTACCCAATACCATTTGTGAATGTTTATTCATAATGACTTTAAATTATCTTCCAATAACAATATGTTCATTTATCTTTATTTTGTAAACATACAAACAAAACTTCATAACACAAAACAAATATGGCATAATACAAATATCAAACTGGTTTCCACAGGAAAGTCTAAATCCACTTCATCACTTTTACTGAGCCAGTAAACTTTGGAAACGTTGACTTTGGGTGAAAACTCGTCCACTAAAATTTTCGTCCTTGACTCATAATGACTGATTGCCTGTATCGTGTGAGCCCAATGTCCAAACTTCTCAAAACTTGGTACACATTGTCACCATGACAGTCCAAGGACACATGCCAAATTTCATCCATTTATGATAATAGGGAGCGCTATAATTAAAATAAAATCTAAATATAGAGTTGGGTTTAGATTTATTGCTAGGACCGATTGGCGTGTATCTTGACAGTGCAATGTTCTAACTTCACAAAACTTGGTACACATAAGGACCAGGACAATCTGATAACAAATGCCAAATTGTAGGAATTTACTTCAATTTAAACATCATTTTCTAGATGCCGTGGTACAGCAGATCATATTTGGGAACGTTTCTCGGGTCGATTGGGCTTCGAACGATCAGCTTTCCTCTCATGGCACCGCGATAGATCACCTCAATCAGATCCATAAAGTCCTGTTTGGTTTTGAAAGTTCCCACAAACTTGGTGTGATCTGGAGATCTGAATGTGTAGAGATAAATCGAAATAATAAATCGATTAATATTGACAATGTCATTTAAGCAGTTGCAGTTGAACGGCACAGTGGCAAAGTCAAGTAAAGAGATTGAAGACTTAAAATAGACAACTGGGGCTCATAGATGATTGGGAAATACTGAAAAACAAGAAAATCTCAGTTAATATGAAATATAAAATCAGAGACGTGTGTATCTTCTATGGAAAGTGAAATACTAGTGCAGTTATGCCGTCTATGGAAACGCTACTTCTCACTTAACCACATATCTGTGGATTGTACCTTATTGCAAAACACATCCTGTTCCTGTGTCTGCTTTTTGATTTAATGATAGTTAGAAACGTTTTAAGCCCATATAATAAACATAGTCATATGCAATATCAATGGATAAAAAGAAAAGCCCTTATGTATCATTACTCACCCATAATCAACTTTCATGTGTTGTCCGTTGAAGAAGAACACTGTTGATGGAATGAAACTGATGTCGAAATATTGTGTGTAAATCGGTGTTGAATCCACATCCACCAGATAAATACTCGCCATGTTACTGAGATCATGAGCAGTCTTCGACAGCTGACAAATATCACACATACACACACAGGTTAACACAACCAGGGACTAAAACGGTTCAAGGAACCAAAACCAAAAATGAACAAAAAATGTTGTCGAATGTAGAACGATTTTTCCAGAGTGAAAACTATTGATTTTTTCTCCCTTTTACTCCACAATTTTGGAACGCCCAATTCCCAATGCGCTCTAAGTCCTCATGTTGGTGTAGTGACTTGCCTCAATCCGGGTGGCGGAGGACGAATCTCAGTTGCCTCCGCTAAGATGGTAAATGGTCTGCACTTATATAACGCCTATTTAACCTTAATGGTATTCAAAGCTTTACACTGTGTCTCATTCACCTATTCACACACACATTCATACACCAATGGTGGCAGAGCTGCATGTAAGGTGCTAGCCTGCCATTGGGAGCAACTTGGGGTTCAGTGTCTTGCCCAAGGACACTTCAGCATGTGGAGTCATGTGGGCCGGGAATCAAACCGCCAACCCTGCGATTAGTGGCCGACCCGCTCTACCACCTGAGCCACAGCCGCCCTCAATCCCGAAAGACAGCGAATCCGCGCATCTGTTCACGTGGCGTATTTTTCCAGACCTGGTCGCTTGTTACTCTTGCGAAATCTGGCAACACTGCAATTAGTATTTCACCCCCCACGAGCACAGACTACTGTCATTTAACATTATTAACCGTTCTTTTAGTCTGTTCTAACCATGTGTGCCGCACAAGCCCTCAAAAGTGAAGCCAAAACGTCTCGATCGCCCCCCGGTGGCTGGTCCTAGTATAGGTCATAAACCCCGCCTCCCCATGTTATTCAACGGGACGTGAGACCAACTAAACAATTAAATGACACTTCACATATCTTTTTTCCAAAGATAGTTTCTGTCATTTACTGTCGTTTCTATCACGTTGATGTCATTTCAAGTGTTTGTTTTCAAAATAAGTTTGTTTTTAGTTATTTGATGCTATAAAAACGCTGCTGTGACATCATGATTGACAGCTGTGATTGACAGGTTCTCTGAGTGAAGTAGTCACTGAAGCACCAACGGAGTTATTTTTCGGGATCTTCGGAGGACTGAGGAGATTGGAGCTTTAAATGTAATATCTAAATATCTATAATTCATTATTTCACACCGTCATAAGTCAAAAGGGGCGTGTGCTTGCGATTGATTCAGCGAGAGTGAGGGCGGGGCCTTGATTTCACGGCTTTACTTCCTGCTCACTACTGCGCAGGTCTGGTCCCGAAATTGCAACTGCGCAGACTCAAGTCCCAAGATGTCAGCGCCATATCAGGACACTGGCGGCTTCAGTTCTCACCAATGGAAAAGAGCGAAGGGGCGTCGGCCATCTTTTTTTACAGTCTATGATTCTAACTGGTCACCATTCGGAAACGAGGCGGCGGAACACAGTTTTTAGTTCCTGAACAGAACTCTATATCTGTATTCTACATTATAGTCCATATTAAGGAGAAGCACTATAAGATGAAACTTGCTGTATTACTTTACACAAACAAGATTTCATCCATTTGCACTTGGAAAGTATGCAAATTAGGTATTAATCTAAATATACTCAAATGTGAATATTATATGAAACCCACAGAAAATGTCACTTTTTATGTTTTAATGTGATTGACAATCACTTTAGGTTTTGTCTGTTTGTTTAGCAAAATTATGAATGGTATAATTCACGTAAAAACAACGAACGCCGGAATTACAGCTGGTTTTTCCGACACATTCCGGAACATTACCACTTTTGTCGGTGTCGCTGCGGCTCGCTTCGTGCTTGTAAAATGTATATTTTTTGAAGGCTCATTATTACGGTTTAATATTTCTCTGTAATGTATAACAGTGTTAGCAAAGTTACTGATAATATTCTCTCTCAGCCCTGAAACTCACACCATTTTCTGATGCCCCCAATATATAAATATATATTCAAGTGATTAAATTAATATCATAAACGTGCGACTAGTCGACTAATAACTTAAATTAATGACTACTAGTCAACTTGGAAAATCTTTGGTCGGGGGCAGCCCTAAAGCATATGGTTCCCTTATGCTAATTCTTTTGGGGGGAACCAATTCCTAACATTCTAGGAAGGTTCTTTTATGGTTATATTTTTTTAAAACCATAAACTAATGTTTCCAGCACGTTGCAGGGAGGTTATTGTTTAACAACCTTAAAAGGACATATCTGGGCCTGGGTATCTCAGTGAGTATTGACGTTGACTATCACACCTGGAGTCGTGAGTTTGAATCCAGGGCGTGCTGAGTGACTCCAGTCAGGTCTCCTTAGCAACCAAATTGGCCTGGTTGCTAGGGAGGGTAAAGTCACATGGGGTAACCTCCTCGTGGTCGCTATAATGTGGTTCTCGCTCTCAATGGGGTGTGTGGTGAGTGACTCCAGTCATGTCTCCTTAGCAACCAAATTGGCCCGGTTGCTAGGGAGGGTAGAGACACATGGGGTAACCTCCTCGTGGTGGTGATTAGTGGTTCTCTCAATGGGGCGTGTGGTGAGTTGTGTGTGGATCGTGGAGAGTAGCATGAGCCTCCACATGCTGTGAGTCTCCGCGGTGTCGTGCACAACGAGTCACGTGATCAGATGCGCAGATTGACGGTCTCAGACGCGGAGGCAACTGATACTTGTCCTCCGCCACCCGGATTGAAGCGAGTAACCGCGCCACCATGAGGACCTACTAAGTACTGGGAATTGGGCGTTCCAAATTGGAGAGGAAAGGGCAGACTTTTTTTTTTTTTTTAAAGAACGTATACAAGAGGTTCTCTAATGGTTATTTTCAGGTTTTATTTTCATAACAATATTACCACATTACCAAAACGTTGCGTTGGAGGTTTCATTACCATAAACTAAAGTTGCAGAGGAGTTTGTGGTTGTCCCACTAAGAACAATAATAGAGAAAGTATTGATACATAACTGAATGAAATGGAACATCTTTATCATGATAAATAATCCAACGATTCACTCACAATATCATCGAGCTGTAGACACACTGAATCTTCGTCTCTGCCGAATCGAAGCACTAGAACTTTCTCAGCGACTGTCTTAATGACGTCATCAATGTCTTTCTTACACGACAGTTTAGGGAGGAAAAAACTCATGACGCTCTTTTTTGGTGCACACACACAAAATTTAAAACAAACGGAACTACATTCGCTAAATATCTGCAGCTCATGTATGATGTTTACTAAAGTAAGGTGCGTCACCGTCTACGGGTCCACTAGAAACAGCATCATAAGAGTTCCTACTCTTTCTGTTGATCTGAACATAAATATGTCATTACTATTTATGTTATTTTATTGCACGATTTTTAAACAACATATTTAAATCTGTTAAGTATCTAATTATATGCAACTAATGAGAAATGGCGAGTAGATTTCCACACGGTACACTTTTCTTGTTGCACACCGGCAGTCCGCGTGACAGCACGCCGCGAGAGGACACAGAATAACAGTTGATGGTATATTAATTAACTTTATAATGTGTGTGAATATTATTACATGCAAATAGAGAGAAGATTAGTTAGTCACATCTAAGCAACTAGAATGAGTCATAAATGTGATGTGTGTCGAGGTCATGTATACTGTTCTCCAGATTAAAACTCCAATTTTATATTTTTTTTATGGTTTATTTCGTAAATGACCGGTCGGGGCAAGTTGTCACGCGTGTTTTTAATGTTGTCATTTCATGCAATTGTTCTTGTCCATTTTTTTTTTGTTTGCCTTTTATCGTTTTGCTGTTTAAATGTTTCTGAAAAGCCTATAATATGCTGTTCCACTGTGACAACTTGCCCCACATAGTGTGAGGAAATGCCATGCTATAGGGGTCAAACATGAGTTAAATGAACAGTGTATTTATTTGTATTTTATTTTTACCCTGGACAGTAATGTGCAAGTGTGACAACTTGCCCCGGTCCCATATAATGTCATTAACTAAATTATACTTTTGTTTGTTTTCCTCAGGCAACCAAGACTTGTCTGATGTACAAAAGATGATGTTTCAAAAGTTGTGTTCACTAGCCGTGCGATGGAGAAGAACTTCTGCTCTAGTTCAGTCCGTTTATAGAAAGCACCAGGTCCAATTGAGATTACTGGACCTCATCAGTAGACCCATCAGCACCAGCTGGAGAACCAGGAAGGATGAAGCAGAAAACGATCCCGCTGAAAAGCTTAACTTGGATATTTGGAAATCGGTGATGCTCAAATCTCAAGCCGTACATGAGGAGAGAAAGAATGATGACGATTTGACCCCTAACCCCGAAGTGGAGCCGTCTCTTCTGGAGGCCAACCGAGAGCTGGTTGAGATGTGGCATCAAGCGGGGAAGTTTGTCCCGAAGAACATCACGGACGAACAGCTGGACGTTCTCTCCGGCTTGACCACAAAGTCTGCCAAGAAGAAGTTCTTGAAATATCTGGCCATCAAGGAAGGACACAAGTTGTCCAAGAAGGAGAAGCAGGAAAAGAAGAAGTCTGAGCGGAATCTGGAAGCAGATGGGGAATCGGAAAGAGAGGAAGGAGATACGTTGAAGAACACGTTCGTGTTGAAGTTCTGGAGTCGATCCATGGATAAGCTCCTGAACTGGCGTGCGGCGCAGGCCATGCGCTTCGGTCAACCGCTGGTGTACGATATGAGCTACGAGCAGCACATGACGCAACGAGAGATCGAAAACACCATTTCGCAGTTGCTGGAGACCGAAGGCTGGAACCGACGCGTTGTCGACCCGTTTCACCTGCACTTCTGCAACCTTCAGCCTGATGGGGCGTATTACCGCGAGCTCCTCAAACGCTACGGGACTGAGACCTGGGAACGCCTGCTGATCACGACCACCGCTAGCCAACACGTGGACGTGTTTCCTCCTGAAAGGCTCGTCTACCTCACGGCCGATTCGCCAAATGTCCTGCGCAAGTTTGATCACAGTAAGGTGTATGTAGTGGGTGCGATGGTGGACCGCTCCATACATTCGGGCGTTTCGTTGGCCAATGCAAAACGTCTCAGTCTCGCCACGGCCCGCCTTCCTCTCGATGAATACCTGGACTGGGACTGTGGTGCGAAAAATCTGACGCTGGATCAGATGATCCGCATATTGACCACGGTGAAAGAGACAGGAAGTTGGCAGAAAGCACTCGAGTTTGTGCCAAAAAGGAAACACGCCGGTTTTCACCAGCAGAGAGACTTGAGAACCGGAACCAAATCCAGGACGCTCGCAGACGGAGAGGAAAACCGGGAGAGAGAAAGAGACCGAATCTTTGTGAGTAAACGCAGAACTCCGAAAGGTCATTTTGTCCATCAGGAATCGGAGATCCGTTTGTCCAGCAGAATTCAGACAGTGCTGAAAATCAAATCAGACAGACACAATAAAGGCTGAGATCGGAGGAACTCGTGGGGGGACGAATAAAACTGTTTTACATCATTGATCCTGTAAACAATAATTGCTATTTTCATTGTAGTCAATATAAATAAATAATGTGCACAGATGCCTGTTTTAAAGTTTTTCCAAAACTGAACAAGTGCTTTGAAATTTGCAGACAAAAATTTGACGAATATTTGCACTGCACATATTATTACAATCAGTAAAAACATCAAACTGATCAAATACTCATGTGTCATATGTTGTTGGAAAGCTCTTAAAGAGTAAAATACAACCAGACTATTTGTTTTACTCACTGATGAAAATATAGCGAGTAACAGCTACATATATGTCTTTGAGTATTATGTTAGTGTTGCTGATATGGCGCATTTTTGCTTATAACTTGACAAATAATCAACAGAACGTAAAGTATCACATATGATTATTTAGAGTCTGTGATTATCTTTCAATCGAGTCCACACACAAGATAATCAGGTGTATAGATCATTAGATAATCCACATGAAGCACAATGTTACATATGACCACCAGGAGATGGCGCCAAATACACGACACATACTCAATGATGACTCAAATGACACAGAATGAAACTCATTCTGTGAAATCTCATGAGTAAAATCATGTCTGCATGCTATGCAAACCTTTAGTCATTGTTGTGTTTGCATGTGTAATTAGTTCTTATGTACAATTATTATCTTTTATTTGTTTGGAGATGTTTTTGGACACTATGATACATTATATTTGTAATGTTGGAACTTTTGATTGCTTTGTTGAATCAACACAAAATGTTTTCATTTTTTTCGGAACCACCTTATTTATATCAGATATATATAGTCATAAGAAAAGTACGATTGTTTTTAAAGACAATTTTTTGTGTGATTTTTCAGCAGTTTCTTAGGCTGAGAGTGTCAGAATGTGTCATAATCTATATCAGGGGTCGGGAACCTTTTTTCGCTAAAGAGCCAATTTTTTAATTTTTGATTGATGCATTTTTTTCGAAAGAGCCATAACACAAACGAATAATTTACTATTTTACGTTTTTCAATAAAATAAAATGTTTATATTGCCCATAAACTACTCAAAAACAAACAAATATGCAAATATTACCAGGTAACGTTGCAATATGGAATTGAGTTCACGTGTTTGTGCGGGTCTCCGTGAAATTACTTAATTTTACTTCATGAAAAATGTAACTTCCCTTTTGTGCGATATGCAAATAACATTTTAATGATAATCCGTAAAATATCAATATCCGATTATCTGGTCAATCCCCAAGACCAGTGAATATTTTTGCTTTACTGATTTTGACTTTAAAAATTAAATACGTTTATTGATTCACGAAAAACTTGAAAATAAGACATTTCTAAATTCAAATTGCACTTTAAATTAAACGGAAAAGCAATACAAATAACGAAGTGATAAAACAAAGCGTATATATAACCCCTCCCCATATCCAGACATTTACCTCCACCGGCAACATTTGCCATCACGCAAATACAACTTAAGAACTAAAGACAATTATAAATGTAAAGATAATTATAATAATCATCATAATAAATTAGCCTAAAAATTCTTGAGTTCCCAAAAAATGTGTGTTCTTATCGAACGTGTGTGTTAATACAGTTTATGCTGCCTAAAGAATAAAAAATATAACTCAATTTTAGGTTCAAGGTCAACGTGTCGTGTATTAACTTATTAAATCACTTTTGTCTTTGTTTATTTAATACGCGTTGCGTTTACAATGTGTAAGAGCAAACCGTTCCGTCACAGCACCTCACGAGATGATCGGAGATCATGTGCAGCGTTCTCATAGATGACATTATTCTTGAAAACCGTTTTCAGTTGAATGAGACTGAGAACAACGAGTGAAAACTCTTAACATGCGCTTGATTCACGAGACAGGGTCCCGTTACACGCCTCTGAACAGTGAATCAGACACAAGCACTGACGGCTTTTCTTTCATCTGTTCTTCACAATATAATCACGCTTCGTCAAACGCGCGTCTTTGTGTCTAATGTCTTGTTATATATCTCTCCGTCAAGTCTTTCAGGTCGTCTTCCACAGTGGCTGGAACATCAGCAAAATACTCGACATGAATAATCCGCATTTGGCGGGTGTTCATTCCAAACCTTGTTCACCAGGAGTAGGCTGTAAAATTCAGTTATTGTCATTGACTTCAAGCTTTGCAATCGCGCTCACACTTTCTGTTGGAAAAGTGTCTCTAGGAAGTTTTAAAGGTTTTGTGTTGGTGAATGGTGAGAGACCCGGCGAGCCACTTGTGGCTCATGAGATTCCCGACCCCTGATCTATACCATTACAAAATGTGAAAAGTTTTCTTTACAATGATACCAAACACGTGACACTTCTTGTTTGTCGAGTTATACACCTTTACTTGTAGGTATGCCACTGAAACGGAAATCTTTCAAAACACCTTCAGAGCTTAAAGGGATAAACTAGCAGGTCTTTGATTTGCTGCGCAAAAAGAGATTTTCAGTGAGTAACGACTTAAATTTGGGTCGGTTCATCATACCAAATTATCAAATTACTTCGGAAGAGTCATATGGGTCACGTTAAAGATATGTAAATTATGTTGGGTTTTTTGGAGGGGGGGGGTGCTTGACAAGGTCAGGAAAAGAGCCGCGTGAACATACTGCCGAACATGTCCTTTTGTGTTTCACTGAATAAAAAAGTTTGTATATGGAACAACATGAGGGTGAGTCAATGATGACAGAATTTGTATTTTTTTAGTGAACTATCCCTTTAAATAAATCTTTCTAAACCAAGATTCCCAAGTCAGTGCAAGTGTATCATCTCTTCATATATTGACATTTCTAGACAGGAAATGCGATGAAGAGTCAGCAACTGACAGACATTATCTCTGTTGATCAAAGCTTCACAGGAGCAGATAAGTTACATAGTTTAGGTGTTTTTTTCTCTCTTGTTTTGGTATATAATAAGTCATAAAGCAAGTCATCATGTGGTTTATCTGATATAATCTAATGAGAAGATAATTAGATGAAACTCAGTATGCAACAATACTGAATGATAACACTTTCAGCACATATGCAGTTTAATGCAAAGTCAACCACAAACCTTTGATATGTATTTATTAAAGCAAAGAGGTGCTTTAGAAAATCTCAGAATTAAAAAGTAATATAATGTGGATTTTGCCGATACAATAACTAAAGTGGTGGAAAAGGCAGATAACAGATTAATCAGCCGATAATTTTTTTTAATCGATTTATAGAATGTTATAAAAATGTTCTTAGTAAAGTGAGACTTTTAACTATAAATGTTTAACTACCCAAAAATAAACCAGGGACTCTTATTTTGAAATGACAGCGACTTGGCTCCGTTACAATGCTCTGCAGTTAACTCTTTACCAAAGTAAGCTTTTTCTATACAAGTATTTCATCAGATGATTTTTGTATGATTATTCACATGCTAAGAAGTTGGAGATACATGTAGTGTGTGCTAACGGGGGGCGTTCCATATAGTCACATTTTTCCTTGCATGCCTTCGCGTCACTTTAAAAATCACGATTTAACTGATCAAAATAACAAAAAGTGCATTGATTTTTCTAATTGTTGATAGTTCCAAAAAGCAACTATCGCCACCGATTAATTGGTAAAAGCGATACATCGGTTTATTCCTACTTGGAAGCATCAGTAAAATGACTTGAAAATGATAAACTAATCACTAATGTTTTGCGTTGTATGCTATGACTTTCCTTAACATTTCATGAAAATATAATAATAATAATAATAAATAAATAATAATAAAGTGTATAGAATACACACACGTGTGTATATATATATATATATATACTTGTTTACTAGTAATGTTGTGTAAAAATATGAATATATCGATATTGAAAGCGGAACTGATGTGTTCGCTTGATGTTTCCGGGGGAGTTATTACGTGTCCACACTGCCACCGGGTGTTGTGAGTGTGATGTGCGTTATTATTAAATATCATCATTTTAACTTCTTTCACATATCAGGTATGTCCGAATCAGCAATATTCACAATTGGTGTTGTCATGTTGTTTAACTTTAATCACAGATAACAGATTTATTCCTCTGTTATTGTTGTAGAATCAGATCTTTATTGCTTCAATGTTCTTTGTTTTGGTTTTACAGAAGCTCTAAACATTATGAACAACTAAAACATTTAGGAGCCAAAAGGCTGTTTTTATTTGCAAATTTGCAGAATATATATATATATACACACTGAAATTTTGCTGGTAGTTATCTAATGTATGGTGAGGAAATATATTTTATTTAACAAGAAAATATACGTGATTTGATGTTAAAAAATAAAAGTTTTTAGAATAAAAAATAACGCTGTAAAAATTTTTTACTTTTTGGACAAATTTCTTAAAATTACGGTTTAAGCAAATAATCAGGCATTCCCAGAAGTTCCTGCATGAACCATTAGATTTAATCATATTTTATTGAAATAGTAAAAAAATATTTTATTAATTTATTTTATTTACAGAGAATTATGGAAACCACAGCTGACCGTTTTTGCTGCAAATTGAACAGGATATATATATATATATATATATATATATATATATATATATATATATATATATATATATATATAAAATATGTTGAAAATGTTCTTAGTGCGGGTAGCTCAGGCTACAAGAGTTTATTGTGCAAAAATAAAAATACACCAATTAGCAGAATAAAGCAAGATTTTGGTACATAACTCTAATTGAAATGATGAAGAAGCCTGAAATACACAGGGGACTCTTATTTTGCAATGTCTACACTCCCCGTTGAGAGTTCACCTGAGCTCAAACCCATTTCCTGAATCTTTTCAGCTGATGCATTTAAAGGGACAGTTCACCCAAAAATGAAAATTCTCTCATCATTTCCTCACCCTCATGTCATCCCAGATGTGTGTGACTTTCTTTCCTCTGTAGAGCACAATTGAAGATTTTTAGAAGAATATTTCAGCTCTGTAGGTCCATACAATGCAAGTGAATGGTGACCAGAACTTTATAGCTCCAAAAAGCACATAAAGGCAGCATAAAAGTAATCCATACGACTCCAGTGGTTTAATCCATGTCTTCAGAAGTGATATGATAGATGTAAGTTAAAAACACGTACATTTGTAAGTCCTTTTTTACTATAAATCTCCACTTTCACTTCTACATAGTGGATTTTGCAACTAAAGGCCGATAGACGATTAATCGGCCGATTTCATTGAATGGGGGCTGTTATCTATTCTTATGTATGTTATGTAAATGAGGTCGTAATAGCTGTATTGTGTGTTTCTGTTGTTCTCAGGTGTGTGAGCAGGTAAGATGGGAGTTCATGGCTTGTGGAAGCTCTTGGAAAGCACCGGAAAACCCATCAACCCTGAGACACTGGAGGGGAAGATCTTAGCTGTCGGTATCCTTTACTACATCAACAACATGATGTTATAATCCCACGGGGTTTTGGATTTGTCGTGGTAGTAACGTGTTATTCTTTAGGGATGTGACATGTGACCTGGTCACGTTCTGAACAGATTTTGTACCATGGAACATTGAATTTCGTCTTCTTTTTGCTGTTTGCATCCATAACTAACCCGTCTCAGATATCAGCATCTGGTTGAATCAGGCGGTCAAAGGTGTGCGGGATCGTGACGGTAATAACGTTCAGAACGCTCATCTGCTTACACTCTTCCATCGGCTCTGTAAGCTGCTGTTCTTCAGGATCAAACCCGTGTTTGTGTACGATGGAGACGCGCCGCTGCTCAAGAAACAAACACTGGTGAGTTTACACGGCTGTGATGTTCAGATCTGTGTATGGACAGCAGACGATGTTTTAAACATGAATCTAAAGGTCAAACAGGGACATGAGGTCAGGAATACCAACATCTTCACATGTGTTTGACAGGCGATCAGGAGACAGCGCAGGGAGGAAATGACACGTGAATCCAAACAGACCAATGAAAAACTGCTCAGGACGTTTCTGAAGAGACAAGCCATCAAAGCTGCTCTGGGAGATCACAGGTGGGCTGCTCATATTTCACCCCAATAATTACACAAATCAATTATAATCATATTTTGCATCAAGAAAACCAAAACTTGTTGCGCTGTGACATTATTTTCATGACAATTTCAACAATAATGCATCTGGACATTATTTGTAATTGACATTATAAATATTTATAACTGTATTATTTAAATGCAATTACAATTATTTCATATTTTTTTCCCATTAGAGAAATAAGAATTTACATTTTTTAGTTTTACATCACTGTAATTAGAATTTGGGGAATTTTCATGACAATTAAACTCAATCCCCCAAAATTCTCATTACCAGATTACTTCTGGATGTTATTTGTAATTCTCATTACCAGATTACTTCTGGATGTTATTTGTAATTCTCATTACCAGATTACTTCTGGATGTTATTTGTAATTCTCATTACCAGATTACTTCTGGATGTTATTTGTAATTCTCATTACCAGATTACTTCTGGATGTTATTGGTAATTCTCATTACCAGATTACTTCTGGATGTTATTGGTAATTCTCATTACCAGATTACTTCTGGATGTTATTTGTAATTGTCATTACCAGATTACTTCTGGATGTTATTTGTAATTGTCATTACCAGATTACTTCTGGATGTTATTTGTAATTCTCATTACCAGATTACTTCTGGATGTTATTTGTAATTGTCATTACCAGATTACTTCTGGATGTTATTTGTAATTCTCATTACCAGATTACTTCTGGATGTTATTGGTAATTCTCATTACCAGATTACTTCTGGATGTTATTGGTAATTCTCATTACCAGATTACTTCTGGATGTTATTGGTAATTCTCATTACCAGATTACTTCTGGATGTTATTGGTAATTCTCATTACCAGATTACTTCTGGATGTTATTTGTAATTCTCATTACCAGATTACTTCTGGATGTTATTTGTAATTCTCATTACCAGATTACTTCTGGATGTTATTTGTAATTCTCATTACCAGATTACTTCTGGATTTTATTTGTAATTCTCATTATTTTCTAACCCTGACACTTTTCTCAATAGATTATTATTTATGTAATAGTAATTATTTTATGTATTAAATTAAAACATTAATATTTTTTTACATTAAAATCTGTATAAATTAAATACAATTATAATTGTATGATTTAAATATAATTTGGATATTTTATCATTAAAATTTGTATAAATTAAAGGCAGTACAACAAATACTGCCCCAAATATAATACTTTTTAAAACTGTATTTTAAATAATAATACAATATTTGTATTTAATATTTCTTCCTATTACAGTAACCAGAATTAGACTTTTTTTTTGCATTGCATTAATGAGCATTTGGAGAGATCTGCTTAAATGTTGTAAAATGAAAATGTAAAAATAATAAAAAAATGTAAATGATTTTCGTGATTAAACTGATTAAACATCTAATGAAATACACAGAAAGAGTAAAGAATGAACGAGCTTAAAGCAAAAGATGGTTGTCAAACGTGTTTTCTTGTAACTTCAGTCAAGAGGCGATTCCCAGCCTGTCGTCTGTCAGATGTGATGATGGTGATGACATGTACGTTCTGCCGACTCTTCCTCCTGATGAAGAGAAAGAGCAGAGCAGGTGAGATGAGAGGACTAACATACATCATCTTTATAAGTGTCCTTCATGTGTCTTACTGTCACACTTTATCTTCCACTATAGTTCAGAAGAGGAGACGGAGAGAGATGAATCTGTGCAGAACTACAGCACATATCAGGTGATTGACCAATCACAGACAGAACACACACGATTAAATACATAAGAAACAAATCAATAATACTGTTTGTGTGTCTCTCTACAGGAAGCCATATATGAAAACCCAAACTCTGTTGACATTAATTCAGAGGAGTTTTCAATCATGCCACCAGAAATCAAACATGAAATCCTCAAAGAAATGAAAGAGTTGAACAAAAGACGACGCACACTGTACCACAAACCACCGGAGGTGAACAAATCTGTCTGTCTGTCTGTCTGTGTGTCTGTCTATCTGTCTGTTTATCTGTCTGTCTGTCTATCTATCTGTTTATCTGTCTGTCTGTCTGTCTATCTGTCTGTCTGTCTGTCTATCTATCTGTTTATCTGTCTGTCTGTCTGTCTATCTATCTGTTTATCTGTCTGTCTATCTGTCTGTTTATCTGTCTGTCTGTCTATCTGTCGATCTTTCTGTCTGTTTATCTGTCTATCGATCTTTCTGTCTGTCTATCTGTTTGTCTGTCTGTCTGTATATCTGTCTGTTTATCTGTCTGTCTGTTTATCTGTCTGTCTATCGATCTTTCTGTCTGTCTATCTATCTATCTGTCTGTCTGTCTATCGATCTGTCTGTCTGTGTCTATTGATCTTTCTGTCTGTTTGTCTAGCTGTCTGTCTGTCTATCGATCTGTCTGTTTATCTGTCTGTCTGTCAGTCTATCTGTCTGTTTGTCTGTCTATCGATCTTTCTGTGTGTCTGTCTGTCTGTCTATCTATTTTTCTGTCTGTCTGTCTATCGATCTGTCTGTCTGTCTATCGATCTTTCTGTCTGTCTATCTGTTTGTCTATCTGTCTGTCTGTCTATCGATCTTTGTCTGTTTGTCTAGCTGTCTGTCTGTATCGATCTGTCTGTTTATCTGTCTGTTTGTCTGTCTATCGATCTTTCTGTGTGTCTGTCTGTTTATCTGTCTGTCTGTTTGTCTATCTGTCTGCTTATCGATCTGTCTCTGTCTGTCTGTCTATCGATCTGTCTGTCTATCGATCTTTCTGTCTGTTTGTCTATCTGTCTGTCTGTCTGTTTATCTGTCTGTCTATCTATCTATCTGTCTGTCTATCGATCTGTCTGTCTGTCTGTCTATCGATCTGTCTGTCTGTCTATCGATCTTTCTGTCTGTCTGTCTATCGATCTTTCTGTCTGTTTGTCTATCTGTCTGTCTGTCTATCGATCTGTCTGTCTGTCTGTTTATCTGTCTGTCTATCGATCTTTCTGTCTGTCTATCTATCTATCTGTCTGTCTGTCTATCGATCTGTCTGTCTGTGTCTATTGATCTTTCTGTCTGTTTGTCTAGCTGTCTGTCTGTCTGTCTGTCTATCGATCTGTCTGTTTATCTGTCTGTCTGTCAGTCTATCTGTCTGTTTGTCTGTCTATCGATCTTTCTGTGTGTCTGTCTGTCTGTCTATCTATTTTTCTGTCTGTCTGTCTATCGATCTGTCTGTCTGTCTATCGATCTTTCTGTCTGTCTATCTGTTTGTCTATCTGTCTGTCTGTCTATCGATCTTTGTCTGTTTGTCTAGCTGTCTGTCTGTATCGATCTGTCTGTTTATCTGTCTGTCTGTCGATCTTTCTGTCTATCTGTCTGTTTGTCTGTCTATCGATCTTTCTGTGTGTCTGTCTGTCTATCGATCTGTCTGTCTGTCTATCGATCTGTCTGTCTGTTTGTCGATCTGTCTGTCTGTCTATCGATCTTTCTGTCTGTCTGTCTATCTGTTTGTCTATCTGTCTGTCTGTCTGTCTATCGAGCTTTCTGTCTGTTTGTCTATCTGTCTGTCTATCGATCTGTCTGTCTGTTTATCTGTCTGTCTATCGATCTTTCTGTTTGTCTGTCGATCTGTCTGTCTGTCTGTTTCTCTGTCTGTCTATCGATCTGTCTGTCTGTCTGTCTATCTATCTGTCTGTCTGTTTATCTGTCTATCTGTGTGTCTGTCTATTGATCTTTCTGTTTATCTGTCTGTCTATCTGTCTGTTTATCTGTCTGTCTGTCTGTCTGTCTATCTATCTGTCTGTCTGTTTGTCTATCGATCTATCTATCTGTCTGTTTATCTGTCTGTCTATCTATCTGTCTGTCTGTCTGTTTATCTGTCTGTCTATCGATCTTTGTTTGTCTATCTATCTATCTGTCTGTCTTTCTGTCTGTCTATTTATCTGTCTGTCTATCTATCGATCTTTCTGTCTGTCTGTCTAGCTGTCTGTCTATTGATCTTTCTGTCTGTCTGTTGGTTTGTCTATCTATCTGTCTGTCTTTCTGTATGTCTATCTATCTGTCTGTATGTCTATCTGTCGATCTGTCTGTCTATCGATCTTTCTGTCTGTCTATCTGTCTGTCTGTCTGTCGATCTTTCTGTCTGTTTGTCTAGCTGTCTGTCTGTCTATCGATCTGTCGGTCTATCTGTCTGTTTGTCTGTCTATCGATCTTTCTGTGTGTCTGTCTGTCTGTTTATCTGTCTGTCTATCTATCTATCTGTCTGTCTGTCTGTCTATCGATCTGTCTGTCTGTCTGTCTATCGATCTTTCTGTCTGTTTGTCTAGCTGTCTGTCTGTCTATCGATCTGTCTGTTTATCTGTCTGTCTATCGATCTTTCTGTCTGTTTGTCTATCTGTCTGTCTGTCTGTTTGTTTATCTGTCTGTCTGTCTATCGATCTGTCTGTCTGTTTGTCTATCTGTCTGTCTGTCTATCGATCTGTCTGTCTGTCTATCGATCTTTCTGTCTGTCTGTCTATCTGTTTGTCTGTCTGTCTGTCTATCGAGCTTTCTGTCTGTTTGTCTATCTGTCTGTCTGTCTGTCTATCGATCTTTCTGTTTGTCTGTCTGTTTATCTCTCTGTCTATCGATCTTTCTGTTTGTCTGTCTGTTTATCTCTCTGTCTATCGATCTGTCTATCTATCTGTCTGTCTGTCTATCGATCTTTCTGTCTGTTTATCTGTCTATCTGTGTGTCTGTCTGTCTATTGATCTTTCTGTTTATCTGTCTGTCTATCTGTCTGTTTATCTGTCTGTGTGTCTGTTTGTCTATCTATCTGTCTGTCTGTTTGTCTATCTATCTATCTGTCTGTCTGTCTTTCTGTCTGTGTGTCTGTCTGTCTATTTATCTGTCTGTCTGTCTATCGATCTTTCTGTCTATTGATCTTTCTGTCTGTCTGTTGGTTTGTCTATCTATCTGTCTGTCTTTCTGTATGTCTATCTATCTGTCTGTCTATCTGTCTGTCTGTCTGTCGATCTTTCTGTCTGTTTGTCTAGCTGTCTGTCTGTCTATCGATCTGTCGGTCTATCTGTCTGTTTGTCTGTCTATCGATCTTTCTGTGTGTCTGTCTGTCTGTTTATCTGTCTGTCTATCTATCTATCTGTCTGTCTGTCTATCGATCTGTCTGTTTATCTGTCTGTCTATCGATCTTTCTGTGTGTCTGTCTGTCTGTTTATCTGTCTGTCTATCGATCTTTCTGTCTGTTTGTCTATCTGTCTGTCTGTCTGTTTGTTTTTCTGTCTGTCTGTCTGTCTATCGATCTGTCTGTCTATCGATCTGTCTGTCTGTCTGTCTATCGATCTTTCTGTCTGTCTGTCTATCTGTTTGTCTGTCTGTCTGTCTATCGAGCTTTCTGTCTGTTTGTCTATCTGTCTGTCTGTCTGTCTATCGATCTTTCTGTTTGTCTGTCTGTTTATCTCTCTGTCTATCGATCTGTCTGTCTGTTTATCTGTCTATCTATCTGTCTGTCTGTCTATCGATCTTTCTGTCTGTTTATCTGTCTATCTGTGTGTCTGTCTGTCTATTGATCTTTCTGTTTATCTGTCTGTCTATCTGTCTGTTTATCTGTCTGTGTGTCTGTTTGTCTATCTATCTGTCTGTCTGTTTGTCTATCTATCTATCTATCTGTCTGTCTGTCTTTCTGTCTGTGTGTCTGTCTGTCTATTTATCTGTCTGTCTGTCTATCGATCTTTCTGTCTGTCTGTCTATCTGTCTGTCTATTGATCTTTCTGTCTGTCTGTTGGTTTGTCTATCTATCTGTCTGTCTTTCTGTATGTCTATCTATCTGTCTGTGTGTCTATCTGTTGGTTTGTCTATCTATCTATCTGACTGTCTGTCTGTATGTCTGTCTATATATCAACTATCTGTCTGTCAATCAGTCTGTCTGTCTATCTATTGGTCTGTCTATCTGTGTATTTGTGTATCTGTCTGTCAACACACCCTAGCCACTGCTCAGCTAGGATTGCAAGTATACAATGAATAAATATCCATCAAACTTCAATTCTCTTTGTAGAGGATGTGTCCATGTACTGAACAGCATCTCATCAGTGACACAGAATGCACCTTTAGTATGTTCCTCATGTGACGTGTGTTTACTCTTCTCTCTTGACCATCAGCGGTCAGGTGACTTCTCTCAGTATCAGTTAGCCGGTTTACTGCAGAGAAACAAACTAAACCAGCGTCTGGAGGGAGTGGAGAAGGAAATGAATCATCGCAGCTCTGGAGGGGCGGAGCAACAGTTAGGCGAGAGTAAAGATCATGACGTGGAGGTCAGACGGCTTGTGTCAGAGAACTCATCACATTACATACTCATTAAAGGTCAGTATGCTGAAGCGTCTTAAGAGATATGTGTACTGCACCGAGTCTGGTGTGCTATAAAGCAATAATGTAAAGGTTTTGTTAATATGTCTGTTTGATATAAATAGGAAATATGGTGTAATTATCAGCCACTGATCACATAAAAAAAAAAGGATTGTTCAATTGTTTTTCAGGGTCCCAAAAGGCCGCTAAGACTCCAGACAGTCGGCCGTCGCCAGCGCTGTGGTCCAGCTGTCCATGGGAAAGAAAAGGAAGACCTACCGGAAAACCTGAGCCACTGTGGCGGCCAATCACAGAAGATGACGAGAACAAGCCTTCCTCCTCCTCCTCTTCATCAGCCTCTAAACAGATGTGTGTTCAGGAGGAGGAAGCGCCACCCTCCCCTCGCACCCTACACGCCATCCAGAGTGCCATGATGGACACCAGCTCTGATGAAGATGATGAAGCAGTCCCTTTGAGAGCCGCACACAGTGGAGGTAGAACAACTGGAGCTGAAGATAAAGATGGAAGTGTTTCACCTCAAACTCTCCACGCCATCCAAAACACCCTCAAGGATGATTCAACAGCCACCGATCTCCACAGAAACAGGAAACGCATCATCACGATCAGCTCAGATGAAGATGAGGGTGAACAGACAGTTGTAATTAATGATAACGAGCAGCTGACCGGAGACAGTGGTGTTTCTCCCAGAACTTTGCTGGCCGTTCAAGAAGCTCTGGGCTCTAAAACGGTCATGAGAAGCTCTGAGCGAGAAGACTCGGAGGAGGTTCTTGGAATCAGAAGCGCCGCTGCTGCGCCGGACGGATCTGATCTGATTCCAGGTGTTTCCTTACAGGCAGGTTCTTTAAAGTCAGAATCAAAACATCAGTCCAGTACGCCTCTTATTCTTCATGGTTCTAAACCCAAAAGTCCAGAAGACACATGCGTGTCAGGAGGCGATGTTCTTCTGAGCTCGTCCTCTGATCGTAAACATGTGAAAACGGATGATAAAGACGATCACATGGAAGAAAAAAACTGTGAGATTGTTGTGAAGAGTGAAGATGATGTGGACAGCAGCTCTGAAGGTGCAGATACACATATTTCAGTTTCTTATTCCGTATTTTTATCCTTAAAACAAGATTGACAGGAAAAGCTAGGTTGTGTAAGATCAGACTTGTATTAATGCTTTCCTGTCTTGGCAGTCAAGTACCACTGTTGCACTTAGTGGGTCAAATTGACCCGGCACAACTTGCCCACAGTTCTTTTATAAATGTATATATCTATATCTGTCTTGTGTTTGTCAGAGAGTTTTATAGAAGTGTCTGATGCTGAGAAACCGTCTGAAACGGAGGAAGAACCAGTGAATAAAATCACATCAGATGACGAGAATAAGAAAGAAAAGGAGGAAGACATGAAAGAGTCGAGCGATCAAAGCTCAGATGTAGATAATAGTGCAATCAACGAGTCCAAAACTGAACCGCCTCCTGCTGTGAGCGAGTGGGAACACATTGATGTGGTAAATAAATGATCTATACTGTACTTAATTAAATATGTAGTGTCTAAATGACAAGTAAGAGACACGACCAAACTAGAAGTCTTTTCTAATCAATGAAGCTGACGACGGTGCAGGGAACGTTCTGGTGTGGGCGTGCCAGTTTGTGTGCCCTTAAAGACTTGTGATGAATGAATGTGGTCCTGTAGGAGGAGCTGGTGCAGTTAGAGAGAGATCTACAGGATGAACAGATCAGTCTGAGAGAGCAACAACAACAACAGGAACGCCACAGCAGCACCGTTACTGGACAGATGTGTCAAGAGAGCCAGGTGTGTGTGAACGTGTGTTATTCTTATACTGTCACAAAATGGGGGCAGAATCTCCATAAGGGGGTGGAGTTACTCCAATTAGGGTTGGGTGAACACACACAGTTACGGGTAGGGTAAGGGTTGGGTTAGAGACTCTGTATGTCTTTGCTGGAGGTTTCAAGTAGGCACAGCTGCAGCCCGGAGATCTCCAAAAGAAGGTGGGGTCACTCCAGAGGGGGGTGGGGTTATTCCAAAAGGGGGTTGCGCCAACTCCAAAAGGGGGCGACACTTCCATACACTGTTTGGGTCTCTGTATGTCTTTGCTTGTGGTTACAAGTATGTATAGCTGCAGCCCGGAGATTTCCAACTGGGCCGGGATCTCCAAAAGAAGGCGTAGTTACTCCAGAAAGGGGCGGGCTATTCCAATAGAGGGTTGGGTCAACTCCAAAAAGGGCGGCACTTCCACACATGGTTAGGGTCTATATATGTCATTGCTGGATACGAGTAGGTATAGCTGCAGCCCGAAGATCTCCAAATAGGGGCAGAATCTCCATAAGGGGGTTGGGTCAACTCCACACACAGTTACGGGTGGGGTAAGGGTTGGTTTCTGTATTTCTTTGCTGGTGGTTACAAGTATGTATAGCTGCAGCCCGGAGATCTCTAAATTGGGGCAGAATCTCCATAAGGGGGTGGAGTTACTCCAATTAGGGTTGGGTCAACTCCACACACAGTTACGGGCAGGGTAAGGGTTGGTTTAGGGTCTCTGTATGTCTTTGCTGGTTACAAGTAGGTAAAGCTGCAGCCCGAAGATCTCCAAACGGAGGCAAAAACTCCAAAAGAGTGCGGCGCAAAATTTAATTGACAGACCTCAATATTTTACATTTGTAATCCAATTTTGTGTTAAAAAAATATGTCAGTTCAATCAAATGAATTATTTCAGTCCATGCATCACACTGGAAACGTAAGGTCAAGTCAAGCACATTGCATTACAGGATACTTGATGTTACTCATGCTTTTGTGTGATTTTAAAGCGTTTTGTTTTTCAGGAGCTGTTGCGTTTGTTTGGCGTACCTTTTATAGTGGCACCGATGGAGGCGGAAGCTCAGTGTGCGGCTCTGGACCGCTCGGATCATACGCACGGCACCATCACTGACGACAGCGACATCTGGCTCTTCGGTGGCCGTCACGTCTACAAGAACTTCTTCAACCAGAACAAATACGTGGAGCATTTCCAGTCTGTGGACTTGCAGAACCAACTGGGTGATTCTCAAACTTCGTCCTGCAGATAATTACAGTATTAGTTGTTTCAGATCTTGATTTTTACTAACTATGTGTGCGGTTTCGGAGAAATAGACAAGCGTGACGGTGTGTCCTGTGATGTAGGTTTAGACAGGACTAAGATGATCAATCTGGCGTATCTGCTGGGCAGCGACTACACTGAAGGCATTCCAGGGGTGGGATACGTCACCGGAATGGAGATACTCAACGAGTTTCCTGGTGCTGGATTAGAACCACTCATGCAGTTCAGGTCAGAAACACATCGACATTACACAAAAGGAGATGTTTAAGAGAAATGCTCACGCTGCTCTTGCCCATACGATGACATTTATTTTGTTTGTCTGTAGTGAGTGGTGGACCGAAGCTCAGGAGAATAAGAAACTGGCTGTTAATCCCAAAGACACAAAAGTGAAGAAGAAACTGAGAAACGTACAGCTTCATCCTGGTTTTCCAAACCCTGTCGTGGCTCAAGCGTACCTGCAGCCCACCGTTGACCAATCAGACGCCTCGTTCAGCTGGAGCCACCCACACCTGGAGCTCATTAAGGAATATCCTTCACATTGTTTCTGATATGAAAGTGACAGAAGTGTTTGTCGTCATTATTTGTGCATTAAAAGTGTTTCTTAACCAGTCTAAAATTCTGTCAGAGTCGTTTTGGTTGGAACAGCAGAAAGACGGATGAGACGTTACGACCCGTTCTAAAACAGCTTAATACCCAACAGGTGAAGTGCATCCAGAATCTCGTTGGTCTAAAATCCCACATAGCTGTACATTCATGCCAATTTGCTAGGACGGCCATGTTGTTTCTCCCATTGGAGGGTTAGGGTTAGACGTCTTTTTCGACCTTGTAAAACTCAAGCAACAACCTGCCGACAGAATGTTGGAATTTCACTCTTGGTCTTCGGGCATTTTGTGACTGTGTCTTTGTGTCTGTGCAGACGCAGCTTCGCATCGATTCATTCTTCCATTTGGAGCAGCAGGAGCGGCAGGCGATCCGTAGTCAGCGTCTGCGCAGAGCGGTCACCTGTCTCAAGAGAAAAGAACGAGAGGAGGATGACGATGAGGATGATGAAGAGACTTCTCCAGCTAAACAGGGAAAGAGTGCGGCCTCCAATCTGTGCCGGGGTGGAGAGGAGGCCCCTGGTGCTGCGGGGCCCTTAGCGGGAGGGTTTCTAGGGTCAGCGGTGCATGTAAACACCCCTACAGACCTGCCGGAGGGCGGAGTTTCTCATGACAGGATGCTGATGTCATCGGGGGCGGAGTCAAGCAGCTCCAGCTCAGAGGATGATGTGGAACGTGGGCGGGGTGTTGTTATGGTGACGGCGCGATCCGTGTTCGAGGGGACAACAAGAGGAAGACGAACAGGGCGAGGAGGAGGAGGAAGAGGGAGAGGAAGGAGCAAAAACGAATGACAACAAACATATTATAAGTGATTAATTATGGTGCTGTGCAATTAAGATCCAGCATAATGGACCCTCTTCATATAACCCATAAGGGCAATATTTGTCAACTCAACTCAAAATGTTGTTTTTGATAAGTGTGTTTACTGCTGAAAGATAAACATAAATTAATATTAAAGCCAAAATATTAAATGCCATGGATCAATATCTACTGAGTAATGCATTATTTTGTAGAGGGGATCAAAATGCAAATTTTCCCCTACAGCTCAAACTACAGCTAAAAAAAAATAACCTTGGAAAGATGTCAGTGTCATTATTTTATTTGTACACAGAGATCGGTAGATCTATTACTCAAATCAGTTGACTTCAGCACCCCTTGGTGCATTATATGCAAACGGGGTGAGTCCAAAAATGGGACAAAACACTTTTTTTGTGCTGTTTTTCCCAAATTGAAGTGCCTATAATTCCAGAATTATGAAATATATCTTAATATACATTCAGATTCTGGTTCAAAACAAACTTTAATTGTTATATCTTCATTCGTAAGACCCTAAATGGTTATATCCCGGAGATATGGGGCTCTCAACGCGTCTCCATTCATAAATTTGACCCATTGATAATGGTTGAGAACCAAATGTAGGTCACATGGTAGGAAGATCATTTTTCATGTCCAACAAAAAGTTCTTAAGTACAAATAATGTTGATATCAGAAATGTACCTTTTATTTATTCACATTAAAACAATAATGTCACAGCAGGGTAAATGTTAAAATGTACATTACATTATTAAAAAATGAAAATGTATAAATAAGGCGGAAACACATCACAGGCTGTGAAAAGGGTCCATCGTTTCATAAATGCAACAATGTAAAATAGTCAAATCAAGTATCTCTTTTTGACACATTATTTCAGATCTCATTCCTTCTTTAAACTGAATCTTCCAAACTATTCCAACATACTGTATGAACTGTTTTTACCTTTAGATGAATATGCAAGAATGTTTTTCCTTTACACAAAGAACAATAAAATTGCCAATTCAAATCTAAACTTATTTGTACTTTGCTTTTTATAATACAAATCATCCTAAAGCAACTTTACTATTTATATACGTATTGTGACATAAGAAACATATGATATAACAGATTATAAAAAGAGAAATGTACAATAGTGCAATAATGTTGTTTGCATATTTTATATACAGATATCCTGTTATGTGCAGGTGATGTAATGTGTTGAAGAAGAGGTTGGATATGTTAAAGAATATAAGTTAAATATGAATATAAGTAGGAATGGATGGATTGAATGTTGCACATGCGAAAGCTAATGCTGTGTTTCCTAGTGGTATGACCTCCAGAGAGCGTTTACAGGGGGAATAACAAAGGGCCTAACACTGAGCCTTGCGGCACACCATATATTCTCTTTGAGCTATTTAAATGGTCTGCATTTATATAGCGCTTTTTTAACCTTGGCGGTTAATTAACCTTAACTGTGACTCATTAGCCCATTCACACACACACACACACACCAATGGCGGCAGAACTGCATGTAAGGTGCTAGCCTGCCATTGGGAGCAACTTGGGGTTCAGTGTCTTGCCCAAAGACACTTCGGCATGTGGAGTCATGTTGGCCGGGTATCGAACCGCCAAACATGCGATTTGTGGCCAACCCGCTGTACCACCTGAGCCACAGCCGCCCCATTTAAGTAGTAAACCTCACCCTCAAGGTGCCCCCAACACAGATATCTATTGGATACGGTCACTGCATTGCTCTATAATATCTAGATCCCCTCAGCTGCTCATCGCTCATGATTGAAGAGTGTTACCTTGATCTGAACCAAAACACAATCTGAATACCTGCTTCAAGAACTCGATCCACAGATTCACTATTTCATCTCTCAGTTATGTTAAGTCGTAATCTGGGAAATGTGTGTGTGTGTGTGTGAGAGCCAGTGAGGGATTCCTGGCCTTGGAGTGTCTTGTTTACTCTTCCACTATATATCAGTCCCACTGGATCAGACGGGATCCCATTTTTGGCTGACCTGCATTTTCCCTGCAGCTGCCACCGTCACTTATCTGAAACCCAAAGTAGCTTGTTCAAGTGTGACACTAATGTTGGACTGCGATTGTAAAGTAGAGAGAGACCAATGAGGGGAAATAGACGACAGCAGTTTGAAATTGCACTTATAAGGAATAAACGTTATCAGATGCAAGAACCAGAAATGGATCAGGATGAAAACAATATCCAGGGTGGGTGTAAATAATCTGTTTTCATTCTTCACTTAATAGTTTCTAGTCAAATACACAAACGTTCTCAGTCATATATGTGGTATTGGAACGTCTTTATATATAGCACAGAAAACACGTACAGACAATCCAATCGTTTCTACATTAAGTGCGGTTAAATAAACGTGGTGCATGACTACTAATGTCTTTCCTTTTTGTAAGATTTGTAAGTCTGCTGCTAAATTTACATGCCGACAAAATATGCATTCTTAGCTAATGTTGTCTCTGATTAAACAAGCATACTACCATCTGTGTTGTGTTAATGCTCACCTCCGCACTCTAAGCCGTGTGCTCAATATGTGGTTATGATCATATAATGGCATCTGCCTCTCTTACGTAATGCCACAGCTGTCAGCGTGGGCACATCAGGACAGCCAAAGAAGTTCTGGATTGACTGGATCTCCACTACACTATAAAATCTGTAGATACAATCACTGGACGAGCTACATACAGTGATCCAAGTATTGTGCAATGGTGCTACAAATAGGCCTAAAATTGTCCTTTTATAACACAGTATTGGTCTAATGGATCAGCTCCAGAAAATGTTGTTTGCACACCTCACAAGTTTAAACTAAATATTATATAGGGTAACAGGGAAGAAGATTTAGCCTAAATGAAGCCAACACTCAGTAGGGGCAAGTAACTTTGGGACCAAATGCTGGTTTATCGTTCATTTGGGCTAAATAGTTATAATTAAAGGTTATTTGTCTTACAATAACTTTAGTAACGGGGTAGAATGTTTGAGCGTGACAAATGCAATCAACAAAACAATGTGTTGAAATTTAGGAAATCTTTGTACCCTATTCATGGGACAAACGCATGTGCATGGTTTTGTCAAAGTTTGACATGTACATGCAACTTTCTGGTAGCCTAAAAAATACATGTAATTGACATCTCAATCCATTATTGATATTAATATTGATATTAATGTGTATTGCACATTGTGTTTGCAGAAGTCAGCCCAGATAGTGAACTGGCAGCAGCAATTATGAAGAGGCAGTTTCGCCCGTCTCTTATTAAAACAGAAGCGTGGGAAGGGTACACCTTTGCTGACATGGAGATTAAAATCAAAGAGTCAACGGACTGCTACGGCGCCGTACTCTGGCCCTCGGTACGTTTCAGTGACGCTTAAACCGTGTTCACGGATATCATTCAGATTGGCATGTAAAAACAGGACTAGAGTTATCAGTTTGTGATTGTGTTTTCAGGCGATGGTGTTGTGTCATTTCCTCGACACTCACCGCGACGAATATAACCTCATGGATAAGAACATTATTGAACTAGGAGCTGGGACCGGTCTTGTTACCATAGTAACCAGCCTTCTAGGTGAGCGAGATACATCATGTTTTGTTGTAAATGAAGTCCGAAAAACGGTGTACTCTTGTGGTATCTGATATTAAAACCATTTTAATAAAAGGTATTAAATCAAATATTACTGTAGTATCCAACCAACCACTGTTATACCATGATACTTTGATATACACTCACCTAAAGGATTATTAGGAACACCTGTTCAATTTCTCATTAATGTGATTATCTAATCAACCAATCACATGGCAGTTGCTTCAATGCATTTAGGGGTGTGGTCCTGGTCAAGACAATCTCCTGAACTCCAAACTGAATGTCAGAATGGGAAAGAAAGGTGATTTAAGCAATTTTGAGCGTGGCATGGTTGTTGGTGCCAGACGGGCCGGTCTGAGTATTTCACAATCTGCTCAGTTACTGGGATTTTCACGCACAACCATTTCTAGGGTTTACAAAGAATGGTGTGAAAAGGGAAAAACATCCAGTATGCGGCAGTCCTGTGGGCTGAAAATGCCTTGTTGATGCTAGAGGTCAGAGGAGAATGGGCCGACTGATTCAAGCTGATAGAAGAGCAACTTTGCCTGAAATAACCACTCGTTACAACCGAGGTATGCAGCAAAGCATTTGTGAAGCCACAACACGCACAACCTTGAGGCGGATGGGCTACAACAGCAGAAGACCCCACCGGGTACCACTCATCTCCACTACAAATAGGAAAAAGAGGCTACAATTTGCAAGAGCTCACCAAAATTGGACAGTTGAAGACTGGAAAAATGTTGCCTGGTCTGATGAGTCTCGATTTCTGTTGAGACATTCAGATGGTAGAGTCAGAATTTGGCGTAAACAGAATGAGAACATGGATCCATCATGCCTTGTTACCACTGTGCAGGCTGGTGGTGGTGGTGTAATGCTGTGGGGGATGTTTTCTTGGCACACTTTAGGCCCCTTAGTGCCAATTGGGCATCGTTTAAATGCCACAGCCTACCTGAGCATTGTTTCTGACCATGTCCATCCCTTTATGGCCACCATGTACCCATCCTCTGATGGCTACTTCCAGCAGGATAATGCACCATGTCACAAAGCTCGAATCATTTCAAATTGGTTTCTTGAACATGACAATGAGTTCACTGTACTAAAATGGCCCCCACAGTCACCAGATCTCAACCCAATAGAGCATCTTTGGGATGTGGTGGAACGGGAGCTTCGTGCCCTGGATGTGCATCCCACAAATCTCCATCAACTGCAAGATGCTATCCTATCAATATGGGCCAACATTTCTAAAGAATGCTTTCAGCACCTTGTTGAATCAATGCCACGTAGAATTAAGGCAGTTCTGAAGGTGAAAGGGGGTCAAACACAGTATTAGTATGTGTTCCTAATAATCCTTTAGGTGAGTGTATATCATGGTAATGAAAGATTACCATATTCATTTACCACGTGTTGTCTTCATGGTAGTGTCCAAACCACTAACAACATGTACTCTTGGTACTCTTCTCCATCTCCAGGAGCAAAAGTGACATCCACAGACCTGCCAGATATTCTGAGTAACCTGAGACACAATGTGAACCGTAACACCAGGGGGCGCTGTCGCCATCAGCCGCAGGTGACTGAACTCAGTTGGGGCCAAAATCTGGAGGAAAGCTTCCCACGTGTGTCCCATCGGTACGATTACATCATTGCGGCGGATGTTGTGTACGGACATCCTTACCTCAACGAACTCCTGGACACCTTCTTGCACCTGTGCTCCGACAACACCGTGATCTTATGGGCCATGAGGTTCCGTCTGGACCCAGAGAACAGATTTGTGGACACATTTGAGAAACATTTTCACCTGCAAGAACTCTACGATCTGCCCAGTCTGCACATAAAGCTGTACAGTGCACGCAAAAGGCGCAAAGACACATCATAAGAGTGCATTTGAAACTGGAATTGGACTGTTTACATCTTTAAAGCAGGACCGGTTCTAAGATCGGGGGGGATTTTTAACTTAAGGGTGGGCTCGTGGTTGTCTCTTCATCTGACCGGGAAAGGGATTTCAGAAGTTTCTGGGAGGGCACAAGTAAAATCGGTCATGCTTAAAGTCAACATAAAAATCAAAATGGACTCTATTTGCTTTCTTAATAACGTTCTTGGTCTTAATATTTTATAGACTAATTCATAATGACCAGTCTGATCTCATGAAATGTACGTAATATTGGCAACATTTTTGCAAACCAAAAGTACGTTCGGCTGCAGGTTCCCAGTGAAATGTCCAGCGGGGGGCGCCAGAAGTGAGTTAATGTAATCAGACGATGTTTTTAAGGTGAATTATAGATGGGGGTTTTAATGAGTAAAACGTAATTCCCTTACTTAAAACGTAACTTTAACCTAACCGATAGTGTCTTAAAAGATAAATGTGAGCATTTGTGTTACTAAAAATAACAAAATAAGGCATCAAAACATTCGCATTGAAAATTAGCGCCCCCTAGAGGTAACGGTGTAGAATTATTTGTATAAAAGTCCTTCACATTGAACATAAATGGATAAGTCATATATCAAATGAAAGCCCTCAATCTCAGGATTGTGACTGTATAGTTTATTTTGTTGCACTAATACCACAGTTTGAAATATTTTCAAAAGAATCACAAAGTGAAATTTGATTTCGGTAAGTCATCAAATAGAAACATATCTTTTATGCTCCGATAACTGATGCTTTTAGCCAAAAATAGCCCAAAAATGTATATTTACTTTTACCTTAGAAAGTTTTCTAAAACATTATCATGCATTGTTTACTCGTCTGTGAGCTTGTGTGAATAATCCAATGTTATATCTTAGATGTCCAGAACAAAATATGCCATCCGGAAGGAAAAGCATGCTTAACAAATCAACATAAAAATATCAGTTAGAATATTTATTATAACTATTATGAAATGTTATATCAATGCAAAGGGGATGATCTCAGCTTTCTAATGACACCTATATTGAGCTTGTAGATTAGACTGAATGGGTATAATGTGTTAGAGCGCCCCCTACAGTTCACATCTGTGAGGGGTATAATGTGTTAGAGCGCCCCCTACAGTTCACATCTGTGAGGGATATAATGTGTTAGAGCCCCCTACAGTTCACATCTGTGAGGGGTATAATGTGTTAGAGCGCCCCCTACAGTTCACATCTGTGAGGGGTATAATGTGTTAGAGCGCCCCCTACAGTTCACATCTGTGAGGGATATAATGTGTTAGAGCGCCCCCTACAGTTCACATCTGTGAGGGGTATAATGTGTTAGAGCGCCCCCTATAGTTCACATCTGTATATTGTGATAGAGAACAAATATATTTTTCTAGTGTTTTCTGCCACCTAGTGGAACACAATGTGAGCAAACAGAACCAGAATTACATGTTTACAAAGTTACAACAACAACAAACCTGTTTATCATAAGATTATAAACACATGCAATATTATTTATGAATAATTTGAGTCTTTTTTTAAGTGGGCGGTTCTGTGAAAAATTTGACCAATTTTTTGCAATTAGTCCACAGTATGTGTGAATAGTGAGCTATTAAATTGGAGTTTAAGGGGTTAATCAATGCCTACACTTAAACAACAGAGTTTTCAATATCAACCTAACATTGACCGAAGCAACCACATTATATTGCGCCGTTGCTATGGCACTTTTACTTTCACTTTCGTTTCGAGCATTCTTTTGACCCGCGGACTTCCGAGTCATCAGGTGAGCTACCGCGCAAGCGCATTGTAATAACTATGTAAATGTGTGTCTGTATTGCAAGTGTTAAAATCTATAGTTTTCAAATTGTGTTATAGTAAAAGTGTTTTGACATAATAAAAAAAATGTGTGTTTATAAGGTCATAAACAGTCACAGTCAGTGTTGGGGAGTAACAGAATACATGTAATGGGATTACGTATTTCAAATACTAAAAATTACTAACTGTATTTCACTACAGTTACAATATAAATCATTGGTAATCAGAATACGGTTACATTCAGAGATTACTTTGCATTTTAATTAGTTTAATTGAATATTTAGGCTGTTCAGGTGGAAACATTTATCCATGTAAATGATGCGATCAGCGCTTGTACAGCGGTGAAACACTTATGATGCGTTACATTCCTACGGGCGCTTTCACGCTGTTGCACGTGAAATATGACGTCATTCAGAAACTTTCCTTTGGGAGCTTAATAGAGGAGCGACATCGTGTTTCTACCGTTGAACAAAAAACACAAACAGATAAATCCAGTTAATACACGATTACAAGCCTCGTTAATGTTGTTTATGCGGTTAGGGTGTTTGTACTAGAGATGCTAACAAATGTAGCATTAAACATCGTATAGAAAGCTACAAATAATCTATTTTCTGCCTCATTATATGAACACAATCCACATACGATCATTAAAGGATGTCGTTGTTTTCACTCTGTGGGGGTTTGAAGTTTGGAGCAGCACAAATAGTACATTTTTATGTGAACATTTAGCTTTATGCTAAGCTAAAATGCTATTTATTACCTTTACATGCATCTGTTGCCAGACTCGATTATATTTTATAATGAATTGTATGCTGAAAATTCACATTGGAGCAAAAATCGTATTCTTAAGGAGAATTAAATAATGTTTTCTGTAAAAATATCTAAAAATCCTTAAAAGATAAATACTTGAGTACGTGACTTTAGGCCGTGCGGGCTATTGCTTAAACATTATATTGAACTTCTACATTAATTTTGGGCTACTTTAATTGGTAATGCTGCTTTTCTAAAGTTTTTCTAAAGATAAACACAGTAATATCATGTTAGAATACTATTTACATCAGTAATATTCAATTAAATGTGTTTCCATTGGGATGTGTGTTGGTGCTCTGGAGGGTGATCTTGACCTTTAACCTCTTCAAATGTGTGCCGGCAGTTTTTCAGTCCTTCTCAACACAAACTCACACACTTGATCCGATTCTCACCCACACCTATCATATCACTTCAGAAGACATGGGTTAAACGACTAGAGTGTTACGGATTGCTTTTATGCTACCTTTATGTGCTTTTTGGGGCTTTAACACTCATGTCACCATTCACTTGCATTGTAAGGACCTACACAGCTGAGATATTCTTCTAAAAATCTTCATTTGTGTTCAGAAGAATGAAAGTCACATCCAGGATGGCATTTTCATTTTTGGGTGACTGTCCCTTTAAGAGTCTTCTGTCCAGTTGTGTGTATGACTAGCAGCACGTACAGTTAATACATGAAAAACATGTTTCCTGCGTTGGTTATTCTCAGGGCGGCAGCTCATCAGGATCTGGTGATTTACAGAGATATCTCAGTAGCATGACATTAGCCAAACACACACATGCATCCAAACATAATGCACATATAGAGATAACTTCCTCGCCTGGACTGTCAAACAGTGTAAATGTGTCTCAGTGATGTCACCACAGCAAAACATCAACCCCTACATGGTGAAGGTGTTTCATAGCTCAATGATTCCACAGGGTTTGAACAATCATTTATGAAACCGGAGAAGATACGGAGAGCATTTGGTGCTGCTTGGATGCGGGACAGGGGGGTAAAAGCAGCTTCTGGAACTGCAGTGAAATCATGTGCGTTATTGAGTTTCCCTTCTGCAGAATCCATTTAGTGCCGTTCATACCACCCGCCTGCGCTCATGCACATAAAGAGGAATGGAGACGGATCGTAAAAGGGTGAATCTCTCAAACATTGAGACATTAAACATTTTGTATAATGTAAATGAAGCCCGTTTAGGATCATTCAGGACAGATTGTTTTGCAATGTGACAATGATAATTAAACACATTTTCTTGTGAAATTCATCACTGTAATGCATTTATGTAGTAACTCAAAGACATTATGATCAATTAACATCAGCTTCAAGGGGGTCCAACAACATTTATTAAAGATTTGAAGGAAGTCTGTTTTATGATCATTTAAGATGGGCTTTCTTGTTTTTTGCAAGTGACATTATTTTCATGCCAATTATTTTCAATTATTTTTTTATTAACGTAATGCATTTAAAAAGTAATTATTGAAGCTTATTCAGCTTAAAGTCAGCACAACAAAACATTCTGTAGATATCATTCAAAATTTCTTTTTTTTTTTAAATATATATATATATATTTATAAAAAGATTAGGCCCATTTTTGGAATATTTTTTTTTTTTTTGGCAATGAAGCACATACGTTAAATTTAACATTTTTATCTTTTTATTTTTTGTTATATTGTTTGTTTGTTTTTTGCACTATGGTATATATTTTTTTAATAATATATATATATACTTTTTTAAGTTTAGGCCCATTTTTTAAATATTTTTTCTTTCTGCAATGTGACTTTTCTTTTTTTTGTTATATTGTTTTTGTTTTTTGGGCAATGAAGCACATACATTAAAATTAAAAATGTTATTTATTTTTTTGTTATATATATATATATATATATATATATATATTTTATTTATTTTTAAGTTTAGGCCCATTTTGGAATAGTTTTTTTCTGCAATGTGATTTATTAATTTGTTTGACAATTAAGCACATTTTATTTTTGTTATATTGTTTGTTTGTTTTTGCATGATGGTACTGACAAATAAAGGTAGAAAAACTGCTAAAATGTCAATAAATTAGTCATTGCAAACAAATTCTATAAATAAATAAAACAAAACATTACGTATATATCATTTAAAATGTACATATTAAAAATGTACATATACATATATATATAATTTTTTTAAGTTTAGGCCCATTTGTTTAATAGTTTTTTTCTGCAATGTGCCTTTTTTTTTTTTCTTTTTTTGACAATTAAGTAATTTTTTATTATATTGTTTTTTTTTTTTTTTTTTTTTTTTGGGCAATGAAGCACATATGTTAAAATAATAAAAAAAATATTTATATTTTTTTTGTTATTTTTTCTTTTTTTAGTTTAAGCCCATTTTTGAATAGTTTTTTTTTTCTGCAATGTGACTTCTTTTGGGGCACACACATTAAAATAAAACATTTTATATATTTATAAATAAAGGTATAAAAACTGCTTGAATGTCAATATTTTAGTCATTGCAAACAAATTCTATAATTCTATATATATATAATGTTTTAGCTGGAAATGATCTAGAAAGTTTCGTGAGATTTATCCAAAAGTAAAATATTTGTGCAATGAATATCCGCAGATGAATGAATTCTAGAGATCCAAATAGAAGTCGTATCATGTGACCGCTATAGGAGGAGAACTGCAGACTCCCTCGAGTCAGTCTAATGTTATATCCCTTTACATATCACATATCTGTTTATCAAAACGCTTGATAACAAGTTAGCAGCGAGACAACACTCTGGATGAGCTTGATTTTCTCAAGGGAGCAATAGTTCATCAACGACCTCTTGGTGCCAACAAAAGCTTCAGCCGTTTTCCTCATATAGACATGCTGTTTTTTACTCTGTTTGTGGATGTGAGCGCCGTGGCTTCATGAATCTAAAGCTAAATTTAGACCTGTCAGTGTGTGATGAAGCTGCTGGGTTATAACTGCGCTGTCGATGCTAAAGATGCATTCACAGGAGTTTCCCTGGATTAGAGGACAAGACACAAACAGTAAGGTAATGCTCACCTGTGCATGTAGAATGACTCCTCGAAACTACAACAATCTGAATATTCTGAAGCCAAAAGCATGCATTCAAGAGGAAAGAGAGTAACCGATTTGTGCTTTACCATGTATGTGTCCTGTATGGGAAGATATGGAGAGGGTACGCACTTGGGAAGACGAGGATACAGACGGAGACCAAGAAAGACGAGACGGTTGGTCAAATATATGAACGTCAAACAATCTCCGGAGACATCCGTAACTGTGAATAGAGCTCTCCATCTCTGAAGGTTGATGCATGTGTTTTATTATGTGTTTTAGGAGATACAGTTGTGGTGTGTAAGAAAGACTGGCAGCCCAGTGTGCTGTCCACTATTGAGAAAGAGACTCACCATTACGCTGGTCATGAGATTAAAGTCTGGGAATCACTCGACTCATTTGGAGCCACAATCTGGCCAGCAGTGAGCAAATCTATTCATTTCACATTTGAAAGAATTTGACTTATTACTGAAGGTGAAGTGTGTTGTTATTTGGGTGTTGAAGGAATATTCTGGATTCAGTGCAAGTTAAGAGTCATCAACAGCATTTGTAGCATAATGTATCTCGACTCGTCCCTCCTTTTATTTAATAAAACAAAAATCCCTTTTCCACTATTGGGCCAGAGCGATCCATGGCCAGCCAGGGCCAATAGCTTCGGACCCCCGAGCCATGAGACCAAAACCGATCTGCGTTCCCTCCATCAAGCCAATAACTCTAAACCTGCCCATAACATGCCATTCAGGTGCCAACGTCACACATCTCACCCATTTCACAAGCAAGAGGGAAGCTTAAGATGAATGTTCTGCACTTATATAGCGCTTTTTTAACCTTAGCGGTATTCAAAGTGCTTTTCACTGCGTCTCATTCACCCACCAATGGTGGCAGAGCTGCCATGCAAGGTGCCAGTCTGCCATTGGGAGCAACTTGGGGTTCAGTGTCTTGCCCAAGGACACTTCGGCATGTGGAGTCATGTGGGCCGGGAATCGAACCGCCAACCCTGAGCCACAGGCGCACCAACAAGCAGAGCAGGACTGGATTGGTAATCTGGCATTTTCCCGGTGGGCCGACGCACTTTGGGGCCGATCAAGGGCGGACTGGCCAAAGGGAGAACCGGACCTAAGCTGAAATGAGCCGCCGTCTTATGCAGAACGGGCCACAAAACGGCTTCTCTTCCCAGACCACCCCCTGAGGTATCATGTTATCTAGAATATTGAATTTATATTGTTTGTAAACATTAGCAAGCTAGCAAGTTAGCGTTGACAACTCACTGACTGTAACTGGGACGATGTCCCCATACGCCATCCATGATCTCGAACCTTCAAGTTCTTTCTTGAGGCACTGCTTTGTACAATGCGGGTTTAAACGGATTGTGCCCACATTTGGACATTTTTCACCAACCTGTACCGTTGGGCACTGGATCCACAACCTGACAAGTTTGACCAAACTCAACCTTTCATATCGACTCCGCCTCAATCCCCAGTTGGCCTTGTTTGGCCCGAGGGTAAAACGATGGGCCAAAGGCCACTGGCCCCAAGAAAGCCCCGAGTAGGCATGATGAAGCCCCAGAAGTGACAGTGGGAACACAATTGGCCCTGGCACGCCCTCATTTGCCCGATAGTGGAAACGCGGAACTTAAGCGGACAGAGAAACTTACAATGGGGCCAATTTTTGGAGAGTCTAAAAAAGGCAAAAATGTAAAGGTTATATTTTTATAAACGCACTTGCATTAATTATTCTGTTAAAAATTGTCATTTTTACCATCGTTTTTGGGTCTACGGTTACACTTCACTTTTAATCATCTGTGCATTTGTTGGAGACTGCTCATCATCATAAAGTATTTTCTGAATTCAAATACAGGCACTGGCTCTTTGTCACTATCTTGAATCTAATCAAGCGACAGTCAATCTTCTCGAGAAGGCGGTGCTGGAGATCGGAGCCGGCACTGGTCTTGTGTCCATTGTGGCCTGTCTATTGGGTCAGTAGTACTAAAGACTCTACGGCTTGTTGTTCACAATATATATGGTTGTGTCATCCTTTCAAAGTGCATAATCATCACCAGGCGCCTGGGTGACGGCAACGGACCTGCCTGAGATCCTAGGGAACCTGAGATGCAACCTGTCGAGAAACACAAGGGGTCGCTGCAGATACACACCTCAAGTGGCGGCGCTCTCGTGGGGTCATGACCTTGAGAAGACCTTCTCTCGTTCGGTCTACAAATATGACTATGTAGTGGCAGCTGATGTGGTGTATCATCACGACTTCCTCGCAGAATTACTGGTCACCATGCAGCACTTCTGCCAGCCGGGCACAACCCTCATCTGGGCCAACAAGATCCGTTTTCAATCCGATCTGGTGTTTACAGATAACTTCAAAAAAGCCTTCCACACCACCCTGCTGGAAGACAACGGAGAGGTGAAGATTTATTCTGCCACCATGAAAGAAGAGAGTGGACTATTGATGTCAGAAGTAACCGAGGAGGTCATGATGCAAGAGAACAAGGTGGAGATGGTTGTCAAGGACGAGTCAAATCAAACGTCTGGCGAGATGAGACAGGAAACTGAGGTTATTAATCTAGAGAACAATTGTGAGGAAATACAGACGCTAAAGATGTTGGAAAATGGATCATTCATGCCAAGGGAACTTCTGACGGATCAAACATTTATAGAGGAGATTCAAGATCATGCACAGCGAGAAGCCTTGGTAACGGGGCAAGGTTATATGCAAAATCAGGTGGAAGCATTAAAGTCAGAAGATCTGAACAACATCAAAGAGGAAGAGGAGGAGGAAGACTATACAAACTGTGAAGCTGAAACTGAGGAGTGTGAAGATGCTGAGAGCTTCACTGAGATGGATTCAACAGATGAATCACTTTCAGAACAGAAATCAGGTCAGTAATTCCAATTATAACTATAGCATTAAGCAGCAATTACGTGATCAAGCACTGGAAAGAGACACCATCAAATAAGAATGACCAAAACATTTATTTAAGAATCAAAAATCCAGCAACCACATTGCCCCGGTTGCTAGGAAGGGTCTGGTATCTCAGCAAGTATTGACGCTGACTTTCACACCTGGAGTCATGAGTTTGAATCCAGGGTGTGCTGAGTGACTCCAGTCAGGTCTACTTAGCAACCAAATTGGCCCGGTTGCTAGGGAGGGTCTGAGTATCTCAGCAAGTATTGACGCTGACTTTCACACCTTGAGTCGTGAGTTTGAATCCATGGTGTGCTGAGTGACTCCAGTCAGGTCTCCTTAGCAACCAAATTGGCCCGGTAGCTAGGGAGGGTCGGGGTATCTCAGCGAGTATTGACGCTGACTTTCACACCTGGAGTCGTGAGAGTGACTCCAGTCAGGTCTCCTTAGCAACCAAATTGCCCCGGTTGCTAGGGAGGGTCTGAGTATCTCAGCGAGTATTGACGCTGACTATCACACCTGCAGTCGTGAGTTTGAATCCAGGGTGTGCTGAGTGACTCCAGTCAGGTCTCCTTAGCAACCAAATTGGCCCGGTAGCTAGGGAGGGTCGGGGTATCTCAGCGAGTATTGACGCTGACTTTCACACCTGGAGTCGTGAGAGTGACTCCAGTCAGGTCTCCTTAGCAACCAAATTGCCCCGGTTGCTAGGGAGGGTCTGAGTATCTCAGCGAGTATTGACGCTGACTATCACACCTGGAGTCGTGAGTTTGAATCCAGGGCGTGCTGAGTGACTCCAGTCAGGTCTCCTTAGCAACCAAATTGGCCCGGTTGCTAGGGAAGGTAGTCACATGGGGTAACTTCCTCATGGTCACTATAATGTGGTTCTCGCTCTTGGTGGGGCGCATGGCGAGTTGTGTGTGGATGCCGCGGTAACAAGCCACGTGTCAAGATGCGCAGGTTGACGTCTCGGATGCAACCGCCACCCGGATTGAGCCACATGAGGACTTTGTGTACATTGGGAATTCCAAATTGGGGAGAAAAAGGGGAGAAAACAAAAAAAAAAAGAATCGAAAATCCAATTGGTTTCCAAAGTTTTGTGCGGGTATGCATTTATCTTGGCATGTGCCAAGGATTCAGAGGGCAAAGGAATTACATTTCTAGACCACATGGTTCAAAAGTTATAAGTAATAATACTAAATAATTTTGAGATGGTGGCGCTATTGAGTTTGACTGGGAGACCCCAAAATTGGCATAGTGACTTTTCAGACCACCCCAAATTAGTGTGCCAACTTTAAAATAATACAATTACACTATGCCCCATTGGTGCTCGGCCCCCATTACAAATAAACAATGAATTTACAGTGGGACATGTGCAGTTGTTTTGTTCTTACAGAGGACAGTAGCTCAGAGAATGGTAAACAACAGGACTTCAAGAGATCGTGGGTACCCACTATTTACTACAGCATCGAGAAAGAGATTCACCACTTTCTAGGACAGAAAATCGTAATTCAGGAGTCCATCGACTCATATGGTGCTACCATATGGCCAGCGGTGAGTTTAATGTGGCATTACTGGAACTGTAATTGAAAGCACATACTGCAGATACTGTTAGATTTAAGAATGGACAGGAATTGTGCAATCAATTAATTAATTCATCCAATGAGATAATTATGTAATGTGTCTCCTTTCATATAGGCTCTTGCACTTTGTCGATTCTTGGAGATGCCACAGGGCCGGCGACAGATTAATTTACTCGACAAATCTGTACTTGAACTTGGAGCTGGAACCGGTTTACTTTCAGTAGTAGCCACACTGTTGGGTAAGTCTGTGTGTTACGACAATCCTTAAGGTAGTGTTTCCCAACCCTGTTCTTGGAGGCATACTGTTTAACCTGCTGATACGCAATTGCCCGCACGCGGTGGTGACGTCACTCTGCTTACATTTAATATATAGTTTACCGTCTAGAAATGTAATTAATGTTAACAGATTATACATCTTTTCTAAGGGTTCAACATTGATATCCGATCTCTGTTTCACGATAGTAATCCTCCAGAAACAGTAATTGAGTTATTTGTGCAGGAGTACAAACGAAAACGGGACTTTTATTATGAAAACATGTGATATAAAAACGGGACTTTTATTATGAAAACATGCGATATCAAAACGGGACTTTTATTATGAAAACATGCAATGTCAAAACGGGACTTTTATTATGAAAACATGCGGTATCAAAACAGGAGATTTATTATGAAAACATGCAATATCAAACCGGGACTTATTATAAAAACATACAAATATCAAAACGGGACTTTTATTATGAAAACATGCGATATCAAAACGGGACTTTTATTATGAAAACATGCGATATCAAAACGGGACATTTATTATGAAAACATGCAAACAGGACTTTTATTATGAAAATATGCGATATCAAAACGGGACTTTTATTATGAAAACATGCGATATCAAAACGGGACTTTTATTATGAAAACATGCAATATCAAAACGGGACTTTTATTATGAAAACACGCGATATCAAAACGGGACTTTTATTATGAAAACATGCGATATCAAAACGGGACTTTTATTATGAAAACATGCGATATCAAAACGGGACTTTTATTATGAAAACATGCGATATCAAAACGGTACTTTTATTATGGAAACATGCGATATCAAAACGGGACTTTTATTATGGAAACATGCGATATCAAAATGGGACTTTTATTATGGAAACATGCGATATCAAAACATGACTTTTATTATGGAAACATGCGATATCAAACTTCTTTAGACGTGACTTTGAGAACATTGTATTTCTGGGGTGTCTTGACACTTTTATTATTGTTTATTTACATTATAAAAACATGTTCAGCGCAAAATATGTCCATTACTATAAACTTCAGCTTCTCTAACTTTAATAAATAACAACAAATATTAATTCTGACACTTGGGAAATAAAGTCCAAAGTGTCTCTTTCAAACGACACTACACCTGTGTCCAAACTCCAAAGGGTCCCCTTAAATACAACCATTTCAGTTCAGGTCATATTCTTGGTTTGTGCTCAAAAAGGGGCGTTCATCAACAGGTTAATCTAACACACTTGAACTCATTAGCTCATTAATGGAGTACTCAAAGATCTGCAGTTGTACAATGGTCCCAGGGTTTGTTCCTGGCAGGCAGCAGATTCCGTAACCACGCCCCCATACCTAATCCTGAGCAGCCTGTCAGGAACAACTCGAGACACATTCATTCCATGGCATCAAAGATCTCAAATGGAGGTGTAAGTTCAGGGAGACGTCCATTATGTGTACCATAGGTGTGCCTTTAGGAGAAGTGTTGGGAAACTCTTATGGCTTGGTCACATTTACCATTGCACCGCAATGTCATCTCAATGAGAACCTGTGCGATCGGAATTTTGCCTTATAAAGCTGCGTACACACTGGCAGCGACATCGCGTGCGACAGCGACTCCATCCCATTCATGTTCAATGAGAGCACAGCGACTTCCGGCGACACGAGCTGTCGCGACCGTTGGCGACTAGATGTGGGCGTGTCCAGCGATGCGACAAAGTTGAGACAAGTTCAACTTTATTCAAATGAAGAGCGACTAACGGAAGCGACAGCCAATAGGAGAGAAGACGGGAGAGCTCACGTGATCCTTCTCTCTCTCTCTCAGCTCCTGCAGTAACGGAAAGATGGATGAAAGGCTAATTCTTGCTGTTAGCAATGTTCCAGTGCTCTATGATATGGATATGGTATATCCAGCCGCAGCTCTTGCACCAGCCGGTGGTACTCGCCGTGCTGACTCCGAGATTTAATGGTTTTGTGGACGCAGACAGACCGTCGTTTACGTTTTCGGCGCAGATAAACCGCCGCTATGGCAAACAGCACGCCTTGTTTCTCATTCATCTTTGATATAAAGCATTTTATGCACTGATTCCATTTATATTTAGTCTTTTCCCTCCAAAATGTTGCTTTTAGCGCCAAGAAAAGGGATTTGCTGTCAACAGCTTAAAGTGGCTGGCGGTGAAGTCGCTAGTGGGTGTTCCCACTACTTGTTGCCTAGTAACGTTTATAAATGACATTCACGGATGTCATTCCATTGCTGTTGACAGCGAATCAGTTTTCTTGGCGCTAAAAACAAACATATTGGAGGGAAAAGACTAAATATAAAACGCAAACGCCGGTCTGTCTGGGTCCACAAAACCATTAAATCTCGGAGTCAGCACGGCGAGTACCACCGGCTGGAGCAAGAGCTGCGGCTGGCTATACCATATCCATATCATAGAGCACTGGAACATTGCTAACAGCAAGAATTAGCCTTTCATCCATCTTTCCGTTACTGCAGGAGCTGAGAGAGAGAGAGAGAGAGAGAGAGAGAGAGAGAGAGAGAGAGAGAGAGAGAGAGAGAGAGAGAGAAGGATCACGTGAGCTCTCCCATCTTCTCTCCTATTTGCTGTCGCTTCCGTTAGTCGCTCTTCATTTGAATAAAGTTGAACTTGTCTCAACTTTGTCGCGTCGCTGGACACGCCCACATCTAGTCGCCAACGGTCGCGACAGCTCGTGTCGCTGGAAGTCGTTGTGCTCTCATTGAAAATGAATGGGATGGAGTCGCTGTCACGCGATGTCGCCGGCAGTGTGAACGCAGCTTAAGACTTACGGTGGCGAAGGAACTTGTCACGTGGGGTTCAAGTTTGGCCAATAGGAAGTTGCTTGGTGTGGCACCTCTGTGTGGGCGGTACTTCATACCTTCATTCTAGGGTTGCCACCCGTCCTGTAAAATACGGGACGTCGATTTACATTTACATTTATGCATTTGGCAGATGCTTTTATCCAAAGTGACTTACAGTGCACTTATTACAGGGACAATCCCCCCCAGAGCAACCTGGAGTTAAGTGTCTTACTCAAGGACACAATGGTGGTGACTGTGGGGATCAAACCAGCAACCTCCTGATTACCAGTTACCAGTTATGTGCTTTAGCCCACTACGCCACCACCACTCCACTTTTGTGTCCCATATTTAAGCTAATTAGATGGTGTGACAGCTAAATCGTTCAAGAGTGACCCCCACGTGCTAAAACGTGCTACAACTCCGGAAGTGATCAGGTTAAATGTGACGGAGCCTTTCGGTTTAAAATGTTTACATATTTGTATCTTGCAAGATCATCAGTAAAACTGCTCTTTAGGTGCCAAACTAACCGCCACGGATTTACCCGAGATTCTGAGTAACCTGACATGCAACATCAACAGGAACACAAGAGGGCGCCGGAGACACGAGCCACTGGTGAAGGAACTATACTGGGGTCACAAGCTAGAGGAGGACTTTCCCAAAGCTACACACCATTATGATTATGTGTTGGCAACGGATGTGGTCTACCACCACAGCTACTTGTCTGAGCTGCTAGTCACCATGCGTTACTTCTGCACGCCGGGAACGACTCTCGTCTGGGCTAATAAAGTCCGCTACGCCTCCGATCTGGGCTTCATCGAGGATTTCCAAAGAGCTTTTAATTCTACATTGATCATTGATCTGGATGATGTGAGGATTTATGTAGCAACCAGCAACACATCAGAGGTGGAGGATGACCAAGAGGCGAATGAGGAAGAAGAGGACAAGGCGGAAAGCAAGAGGAAAGACGAAGTCAGGCAATAAAGAAATCCCAAGAGAGTCTTTGACATGCTAAAGCCAGTTTAGTTCTTATAAGAAAAGGGCAAACTCATCTAACAGGTTCGTTAGGAAGCGTTTGCTTTATGCAGCACTACAGTGACCTCAACGTTTGAGGTTTTCTTCTCGCTAGTCATGAAATCATAAATACAAACACTCTGATCCCCCACAGTCTCCCAGAATGACCTGCGGTGAAACCGATAATGGTTTTACAAGGTCATCATGCACAGAGGTGGGTAGTAACACGCTACATTTACTCGGTTACATTTACTTAGAGTAATTTTGGGGGGGAATTACTTTTAGAGTACTTTTACTCTCACTCAAGTAAATTTCTAATGATTTTTTTTAACTTTTACTTCGTTACAACAGGCGACGTTCCTGTCGTTACATTACGGGGTTTAATTTTAATTAATGCGTTAATAATTAATTATTGAACGGGATTTATCATGAGCATTACCATACCACACCATTTTGGGATGGGGGTTTTCTCCCAATTTGGAACGCCCAATTCCCAATGTGATTTTAAGTCCTCATGGTGGCGTAGTGACTCGCCTCAATCCGGGTGTCGGAGGACGAATCTCAGTTGCCTCCGCATCTGAGACCGTCAATCCGCGCATCTTATCACGTGACTTGTTGAGTGGGTTACCGTGGAGACGTAGTGCGTGTGGAGGCTTCACGCTATTCTCCGCGGCATCCACGCACAACTCGCCACACGCCCCACCGAGAGCGAGAACCACATTATAGTGACCACGAGGAGGTTACCCCATGTGACTCTACCCTCCCTAGCAACCGGGCCAATTTGGTTGCTAAGGAGACCTGACTGGAGTCACTCAGCACGCCCTGGATTCAAACTCACGACTCCAGGTGTGATAGTCAGCGGCAATACTCGCCGAGATACCCAGACCCGTCATGAGCTGTATTTACCCTGCGCCCTCGCGGGAGTACTGGAAACTATCACTGCTACTTCGGGCTGATTAAGGCAGGGAAACATCCTTAACAGGTGGATTAAACTGCCTACTGTATAAATCCATAAACATCCTAGTAACGTGTAAATGCAGATGGCGTGACTGACAACTGGAGTGTGAACAGACATGTGTCATTTCCCTACCCTCATGTTGTCCCGTGTGACCTGTATTCTGTGGAACACAAAATATGTTAGATGGAAAGTTAGGGACTGACCATCTCAGTCACCATACACTGAAAGTAAATGGTGACTCAGGCAAACATTGTCATTCGTGACTCGAGTACTCTTTTAATTGGATACATTCTTACTCAAGTAATTATTTCTATTAGTACTTTTAATTCTACTTAAGTAATATTTAATTGTACTTTTTCCCGAGTACAGTTTTTGGCAACTCTACCCACCTCTGAACATGCGCCACTTCTGCCAGCCGGGCACGACTTTTATGTGGGCCAACACAGGACGTTTTATCTATCCGCCTGAAAGCCGAGTTGCATTCACGAGGATCCGCGTTGACAGAATGAGTGCTTTTGAGGATGAAATAATCATAGAAATTTCCCAAGATTGTCAGATTAGTGACATCAAATCTTAAAAGATATTCAGAGTTTCGTATGAGGCACGTAGCAGAACGTAAAGCTGATGTCCACGAGTAGAGCTGCATTTTCTGCTTTGTTTAAATAGTTCTGACTAACTTATTAGTAGTTATAACCCCACCCCTAAACACCCCGTAACAACAAAACTGACTGTGATTGGTCGCTTCACAATGGTCTAAATGGGCAGTTCTTGACCAATTGAAGCGGCTATAGACTCCAGAACTATACTGCAGTCATCGGTCCGGCTACGCGAGACCAGTCAGACTTTAACTTCAGGCAAAGTCCAAATTTTCCAATTTACCCATGTTTATTGCTATAATAAAGACAGAGGCATCAAAGACGTCATCGAGGGCTTTATTTAACGACTGGATGCTGATAGTAGTTGACTGGTCCAATTCTATATTCGTATATATCAACAAGGCCTCATGATGACAAATATGTGTCATACTGAAGGATGCACAAAGGCTTTTGTTCACACTGCCAGACAAAATATGATTTTTAGACATATCGGACTCCAAACAAATAAGTTATTAGTACTCAGAACAGCAACTCGGTTTGGCTGATTTCAAGATGTCATTTAAAAAACAAATCCAACAAAGTCATGCAGACAGATTGTTACTATAATACTTTACACAAACATACAATAAAACTCAAACGCAATTTTACAAACATAAAGTGTGGGCATCCGTTACTGCATAATTATTAAACCATTTATTAAACAATAGTTTGGGGAGGATGTGAACTCAAGTGTAGCTCCTTTAACTAGAATGTGTTCTAGTATATTGCATTTGTTCATTAACAAATAAAATGTAGCAAAATGTTAGTACATAAACAAAGTTTAACAGTAGAAATGTAAAACACTGAATAAATTGTGCTTACCTTGTGGTGATGTAGCATGTGTACTATGCATGTAGCATGTGTAGTGTGCATGTAGCATGTGTAGTATGCATGTGTAGTATGAATGTAGCATGTGTAGTGTGCATGTAGCATGTGTAGTATGCATGTAGCATGTGTAGTGTGCATGTAGCATGTGTAGTGTGCATGTGTAGTATGCATGTAGCATGTGTAGTGTGCATGTAGCATGTGTAGTGTGCATGTGTAGTATGCATGTAGCATGTGTAGTATGTATAGTATGCGTGTAGCATATGTAGTATGCATGTGTAGCATGTGTAGTATGCATGTAGCATGTGTAGTGTGCATGTAGCATGTGTAGTGTGCATGTGTAGTATGCATGTAGCATGTGTAGTATGTATAGTATGCGTGTAGCATATGTAGTATGCATGTGTAGCATGTGTAGTATGCATGTAGCATGTGTAGTATGCATGTATAGTATGCATGTAACATGTATAGTATGTATAGTATGCGTGTAGCATGTGTAGTATGCATGTATAGTATGCATGTAACATGTGTAGTATGCATGTAGCATGTGTAGTATGCATGTATAGTATGCATGTAACATGTGTAGTATGTATAGTATGCGTGTAGCATGTGTAGTATGCATGTGTAGCATGTGTAGTATGCATGTATAGTATGCATGTAACGTGTAGTATGCGTGTAGCATGTGTAGTATGCATGTATAGTATGCATGTAACATGTGTAGTATGCATGTAGCATGTGTAGTATGCATGTATAGTATGCATGTAACATGTGTAGTATGTATAGTATGCGTGTAGCATGTGTAGTATGCATGTATAGTATGCATGTAACATGTGTAGTATGCATGTAGCATGTGTAGTATGCATGTATAGTATGCATGTAGCATGTGTAGTATGCATGTGTAGCATGTGTAGTATGCATGTATAGTATGCATGTAACATGTGTAGTATGCGTGTAGCATGTGTAGTATGCATGTATAGTATGCATGTAACATGTGTAGTATGTATAGTATGCATGTAGCATGTGTAGTATGCATGTAGCATGTGTAGTATGTATAGTATGCATGTAGCATGTGCACTGAACAACACTTTTGTGCACATTGGCATTAAAAGAACCGTATTATTTTATAATACTTAAATTATGCAATACAAAATTTGTAACATCTGTTGTAGTCAATAATAAAGTTAAAATGAGCCTGTGTGCAAAGAAAAACAAAACATTTATTTCCAGATTATTTTATTCAGAATCTTTGTCAATGACATTATTCAGTACATTTACTGTGATAACAAAATAACTGCCTGTTACTTTCAAAATGTCTCACGAAGAGTTAATGAATATAAAATAACATCTTCATACTTGTACATGAAATTAAAATTACTTTAAAATATTGGCACTACCTACAATCATTTTATACTTTATAAATAGAAGACATCCATAAATATATCTGCAGATATTCAAGGGTCTTTGATATGTGACTTCCTGAAGAAACCCAGGGGTGGACGGTTTGAGGATGGTGAATATTTAAGGCCATTATTGTGAAAGAACCTGTCGTTTGAAAAGCCATGAGCCCTGAACATCAACACACAACACAACCGAACGCACAAACATGAAATAAACAGACAAAGATCCGAGATTTCCAAGCCGTCGGAGGAACAGTTGAAATGAAAAAAGCAGGAGGCATCCCGTCAGGAGGTATTTGTTCCTTTGACACTTGTGTATACGTGTAAATATATAGCATGAATCGCTGGCTTCATTCCTTTTGAACATCCCTCTTTCACCAGAGAAAGGAGAAATGATCTACTGCTAATGTCCAACTGATGCGTCGAGATACACAAGATGAAAATCCACATTTAGACAATAAAAAAGTGTGATGATGCTCTCATTGGCGCAAACACACCAAAACAACAAACTCAGAATAAAAGTTTGCATTCAGACTCTGCAAAACAGAAAACTAAACATGGACGACTTTCATTTAAAGGGACAGTTCACCTATAAATGATAATTCAGTCATTGTTTACTCACCTCAGTGTTGTTATAACTCTATATGACTTACTTTCTTGTTCTGAACACAAAGGGAGAAATGGTGAATAAATGTTGTGCTCAGTGATGTCATACAATGGCATTTTATGGTGACACCTCTTCAAGCTTCAAAAGAACACAAAAGTATCATTCAGAAGTCTAATTAATTATTCATGAGACTCATGATTGTTATGATAAGATTTGATGAGAAACTGAAATCTGATGTGTTATTTAGTGTAAATGTTCACTGACCGTTGATCTCCTGTGTGTGTTCATGATAGGACACGAGAGCAACAGTTCACACACCCCTCACGACATTGGGGCGTTCAAGAGAAAATACGTTTATCTAAACACAGTGATAGTGACAACAGAACACAACTGCACACAAAACACAGAACAGAACTTACTAAACATGTCTGAAGAGTTTGTAGTCCAAGAATTGATGCATTTCTATGCCCAGCCTTATTTTATTTAATGGATTACTCATAAATCAATCAGAAATATAGAGGAGCTACAGGATGCCACAGTTACACTGTGTCCTAACCTGACGGCAAACGACACGTGATAAAAGGGATATTATCTATAATAATCAGAGGTTTTGTCCTAACCAGCGGTGACGAGTGACGGGACATTCTATCCATCACTTGTTTTCTATTTTCGGCATCGTGCGGGTAACTCTGTCCTCTGTGAACTGGCACCGGTCCAAAAACTCTCTATAAAATAAGGCTGGGCATAGAAATGCATCAATTCTTGGACTACAAACTCTTCAGACATGTTTAGTAAGTTCTGTTCTCTGTTTTGTGTGCAGTTGTGTTCTGTTGTCACTATCACTGTGTTTAGATAAACGTGTTTTCTCTTGAACGCCCCAATGTCGTGAGGGGTCTGTGTGAACTGTTGCTCTCGTGTCCTATCATGAACACACACAGGAGATCAACGGTCAGTGAACATTTACACTAAATAACACATCAGATTTCAGTTTCTCATCAAATCTTATCATAACAATCATGAGCTCATGAATAATTAATTAGACTTCTGAATGATACTTTTGTGTTCCTTTGAAGCTTGAAGAGGTGTCACCATAAACTGCCATTGTATGACATCACTGAGCACAACATTTATTCACCATTTCTCCCTTTGTGTTCAGAACAAGAAAGTAAGTCATATAGAGTTATAACAACACTGAGGTGAGTAAACAATGACTGAATTATCATTTATAGGTGAACTGTCCCTTTAATACAAAAGTTCAGCCCTACTTTATTAGAACTTTACAAGAGTTTTAAACACAATAAAATGATCTTTGTGTTGTTATAAAACATGCATACATTTGACATATACTGTATATACGGGTGCATCTCACTGAAACTGTCAAAAACTTGTCCACGTCATGTTTAAACCTAAAAACTAAAGAGAATATTTTGTATAAAAACAAATTAAGTCTAAGATGTTTTGCATTGTGACATTTTTTTCATGACAATTAAGCAAATTTTTCCCACTTATTGTCATTACTTTAATAAGAATAAATAATGCTTATTTTAATGGTAAAAAGTGCAATTCTGTCTGCAAAGGCAAAACACAGTAACTGCAGACGACTGAAATCAGGTCTCTTAAAATGTGCTTAACTGTCATGATAATTATCTGACCATGCTTAAGGGTCCAAAAATGTTTTTCTTAATGCAAAATGTAAATTCTTATTTAGTTGTTGATTTTGGGGTTCAATATGTCCTGGACCGGTCTTTGAGAGATTCACCCACAGAACTGATTTATATCATATTGCCTTAAAGTTATAGATGTGAGTTACATTAATGTATATATTTGTACTCCAGAACATTTGAGATCCGCAGGAAGACAAACATCATCCGACTCAAATGCTTTTACTATATTGTTTCAAACAACA
>NC_068280.1:53097385-53109885 GCF_025860055.1 Xyrauchen texanus
ATCGGACAGAGCGCAACCTTTCCTGCACAGTGCGTCCAGCAGCGATGACTTCTGCTTCTCCATATCACTGAAAACATTCAAACTGTGGTTCACAACTCAAGTCTCCCATTACTATTTTACACTTATAAAAAATGTATATTTATCTTTAAAAAAGAAGGAAATATTTATCTCAAGTGAATCAGTATTTCTATAACTTTAAGTGAATCAACGTGAATTGTCCGAACGAACCGACTCATTAATCAGAGTTCCCAATGCTAAACATAAGCGAATCGTTTATTGTAACGGTTCATTATATGAACTGTCTGAAAGAACCGATTCACTTGAATGATTCAGTTGTCCGAGCGCTACATTCTCATGAGCAGAGAGAGAGAGAGAGAGGATGGTTTAGGCTGTGTGGGGCTCAAGTGAATCAGTGAATCATTTATGAGAACTAGTTAATTTACATGAACTGTCTGAAAGAACTGATTCACTTAAATGATTCAGTATTCCCAGTACAACATGAGAGAGAGAGAGAGAGAGAGAGAGAGAGAGGATGGTTTAGGCTGTGTGGAGCTCAAGTGAATCAGTGAATCATTTATGAGAACTAGTTCATTTACATAAACCATCCAAATGAACCAACTCAGTAAAATGAATCAGAGTTCCCAACACTAAATATAAGGGAATCGTTTATTGTAACCGGTTCATTTATATAAACTGTCTGAAAGAACCGATTCACTTAAATGATTCAGTTTTCCCAGCACTACATGAGAGAGAGAGAGAGAGAGAGAGAGAGAGAGAGAGAGAGAGAGAGGACGGTTTAAGCTGCGTGGGGCTCAAGTGAATCAGTGAATCATTTATATGAACTAGTTCATTTACACAAACCATCCGAACGAACCGACTCACTAAAATGAATCAGAGTTCCCGACACTAAATATAAGGAACATTATTTATCCATCTAGAGATGTGATGTGTAGAAATGTTCAGTACCACTTTATGGAGGCAGCGTCTGGCCGCGGGTCGGTCTTTAATGTGAGATAAACCGCCAGTGCCGTCTGATCGATGTGTGAGATAACAACATCAGCAGCAGCTACGATCTCTCCCAAATGCGTCAAACGCTCCTTCAAGACAAACATCACAGTTTAGTGAAGGAACATTACAGTAAATCTCACAAAACCTGTTGAGAACACGTCCAGCTCATAGTTCACTCCACAGAACTGGCCCTCACTGGATATTTGGTGTTTTTGGCACCATTCGGAGTAAATTCTAGAAATCCCAGAAATGCCCAGCCTTCTGACACCAACAATCATGCCACGCTCCAAATCACTGAGACAGGGCTCCAGACTGTTTGGTTATGAAATCACTATAGAAAACACACAACACTTCCAGAACCAAGATGGCTGAAATATCGGCTTCATTCTTACATGTTTGAGTGGAACATGTGAATGCGTGTGATGTACCTTCTCGGAGTCGAGTTGATGTAGTCTCTGGACATGTAGAGGCAGGTGTGTAGGGAAAAACTCCTTTAACTCGTCATATATAGAGTTGTTCTCTAACCTGAACACAATGATTTATTATTAATTTACTGAAATACAGAGTAAGTGGAAAAACATGCAGGCAGTGAAGATTAACCCTTTAAGCTCGAATTGGCCCACGAGAAACAAAATAAGTAAATATATTAAAAACTAGTCTCGACCAAGTTTAGAAGCTCTATTTTCCAGTGCATGTGACATTATGACCAAAACTGAACAAGAGCTTTGAAATCTGCAGATAAATCAGAAATGTTGCGTTTTGATCATCTATTAATAATTTTGCACTGCACATATTATTACAATCAATAAAAACATCAAACTGATCAAATATTCATGTGTCATGTGTTGTTGGAAAGCTCTTAAAGAGTAAAATACAACCAGACTAGGGCTGGGACAACGCGTCAACGCAAAATATGCGCATCGATTCGTCGGACCCAAAACAAAGATGGCGGCGCCGGCGAGTAGTAGAAACACGAGTGGCTCCTCAGACTATCAGAAGTGCAAGGAGGCATGCACTCGTTCCTCTAAAGTATGGGAATTCTTTAATTTAAAAGGAAACAATTCCGTGATATGTTGTCTTTGCAAAATGGAGATGGCCTTCCATTCTAGCACCACGGCAATGCACCAGCACCTGAAGAGGAGCCACCCGGGAGCAGCTGCAGATGACAGAGAACCGTAAGTTTTTTTTCAACTCCCCACTTTGCACTCGATGTTGGAGTAGGCTTTAATACATTGTCGACACCTAAAGTTTTCGCTTATAGCTATTAATAATGCGCTTATAGCTATGAATGTCGTGAAAAATACATAGAGGACACTGACAACGCGCTGACAGACAGGACCAAGCAGGTAACATTTAATAAAGTCTCAACTTTCAAATTTGGTCATTCAAAGAAAATGAAACCATAAATAGGCCTACTATTTTGTGGCTCTTTAATGTGTCGTGACAGATTGCCTCCGTTAAAGCTGCTCGTGAACCGATCATCTTTTCCTTGGTTAATTTATAGCATCAAATAGGCTAAACATGAATGTAGCCTACATCAGAAGGACTGTTGTGACGTCAGTACGGTAGCCTACAATCCATTATTCAAATCCACCGACGCTAATCTTCTCTCTCCTGACTACTTTGTCGGACAATAATGGCGTATTATGATTGATTGATCAGATCGCCAGTCAATCAAACTCCCGGCAAATGTTTTTTTTTTTTTTTACATTTTATACACCCCCCACCCCCGATGAAACCGGTATTACCGGTGTTGTCACAAGTCGATTAATCGAATCGAAATCGAATCGGACTGGAAAAAATAAATCGTTAGATTAATCGATGCATCGAAAAAATAATCGCTAGATTAATCGTTTAAAAAATAATCGTTTATCCCATCCCTAAACCAGACTATTTGTTTTACTCACAGACTAAATTTTAGTGTGTAATATCTAAATATATGTCTGACAATTATGTTGTTGTTGCTTATATGCCACATTTTTGCTTATAACTTCACTAAACATAAACAGAACATAACCATTGCTTAGTCTGTGATTATCTTTCAATGGAGTCCACACACAAGATAATCAGATGTATAGATCATTAGATAATCCACATGAAGCACAATGTTACATATGACCACCAGGAGATGGCGCCAAATACACGACACAGACTCAATGATGACTCAAATGACACAGAATGAAACTCATTCTGTGAAATCTCATGACTAAAATCATGTCTGCATGCTATGCAAACCTTTAGTCATTGTTGTGTTTGCATGTGTAATTAGTTCTTATGTACAATTATTATCTTTTATTTGTTTGGAGATGTTTTTGGACACTATGATACAATTATATTTGTAATGTTGGAACTTTTCATTGATTTGTCGTATCAACACAAACACTTTCTCAGATAGAGTCGACATGATTGGGAATAAAACAAAAGCAGTTTTTTCATAAGCACCTTATTTACACCCCGAGATATATAACGTCAAATAAGAAAAAAAAGCACATTTTGGCAAATTGTATTTAGATTTTTCAGCAGTTTCTTAGTCTGAGAGTCTCAGAATGTATCATAATCTATGTTATTAAAAACATTGAAAAGTTTTCTTTACAATAATACCGAACACTTGAACCTCCTTGTCCAGTTATAAGAGTTTAATTTTGGGTATGCCACTGAAACAGGAACTCTTAAAGGGTTAAACGTCAGTGAGACTCACTTTGTCATCCACTGGATCTTCAGATCTCTCAGGGCTTCAGAGAACTCGTCCTTCATGTCTTTCTCCTTCTCTCCTTCCTTCTCCTTCTCTTTGCCATTCTTGGTTTTGTTCGGAGCAGGAACCAGATGATAGACGATCGGCACGATATCCTGCGTGACAGAAACAGCAGAACGACACGTTACTTCTCACCCACGTTACCCAGAATCCCTCATAACCATCTCAGATAAAGCCACCGTGATGCTTAATAATGCTACTGATGAGATACAGGTGCATTATGGGATACAGTAGTTAGTGATGTAATGGGTGTGTGTAGGTTTATGGTTCATTGTTTAGTTCAATTTTATACTAAGGGCTCCCAATGTATTATACAGAGCACTTATTACAGGGACAATCCCCCCGGAGCAACCTGGAGTTAAGTGTCTTACTCAAGGACACAATGGTGGTGACTGTGGGGATCAAACCAGCAACCTTCTGATTACCAATGTATTATACAGAGCACTTATTACAGGGACAATCCCCCTGGAGCAACCTGGAGTTAAATGCCTTACTCAAGGACACAATGGTGGTGACTGTGGGGATCAAACCAGCAACCTTCTGATTACCAGTTATGTGCTTTAGCCCACTACACCACCACCACTCCATTTTATTTCTTGCCTTTTCTCCCCAATTTGGCACACCCAATTCCCAATGCGCTCCAAGTCAAGCCTCAATCCGGGTGGTGGAGGACGAATCTCAGTTGCCTCCGTGTCGGAGACTGTCAATCCGCGCATCTTATCATGTGACTTGTTGAGCGTATTACCGTGGAGACATAGCATGTGTGGAGGCTTCATGCTATTCTCCGCAGCATCCACACACAACTCACCACACGCCCCACCGAGAGCGAGAACCACATTATAGTGACCACGAGGAGGTTACCCCATGTGACTCTACCCTACCTAGCAACCGGGCCAATTTGGTTGCTAAGGAGACCTCGCTGAGATACTCCGACCCACCCCCCTCCCCCAAAATGGCATTATTAATCATTGAGGCAACAGCAGAATGTGAAAGTTGATGGAATGATGATCGTATATCAGCAGAGCATCTCTCTGTAGGAGTCATCATTTTCTCACCCTCAAGTCATTCCAAACCCATTCGATTTTGGTACTTTAATTATTGCTTTAAATTCAGAGATACAAATAATCAACAGTCTCTCTGACACAATCTCTCAAAACCTTCAAATGTGATGCTATTAATCACAGTCATTGATTGACACCGACAGCAGACCGTCAGACTACGGCTGTGCGATATGGACGGATAAATCATGTCGCCATTATTTCTTGCATTAATGACAGATGTTAACGCTGTTTCTTCGTGATTAATGTTGAGTTCTCTCAGTGGTACACACTGGTACTGGACAAAGTGTGCAGAAGATGTGCACCGATCAGAACGGCGAATTAAACGGCAGTTTAACTGCAACTTAGAAACTGCACATGCTCTTATTGCGATTAACTGCGCAGCCCAACGACAGACAGAGCACCAGATCGTCAGCAGTATTAGTGTGCGAGACTTTGAAGGAGTTGTGGGTGGTGAAACAGCGCCACCATCAGGAGGGCAGTGAAACTACAGACATGTCGCATGACATCAGTGTTTTTCAAGAGACTGTCACTCACTGCTTTCTTGCCGAACTCACTCTTGGGCAGAACCAGAGAACCGGTGATGTAACCGCCTGGACCGGCACCTTTAGGAATCCTGGAAAACACACACACACACACAAATAATGGATTAATTAGCTGATAGTGGGCTATTTTGAGGTGACCAGCATCAGTTGATAACCGTACCCGTTTACCAGGGACAGATTTAAGTGATGTCTCCCCTTTTACATTTGGGGGTCAGTTTTGACCCGCTGGAGTTTTAAGCTTATATAACATTTATAATCCAATTGTTTTCATCATAAACCATATTGTATCTCATAGTTAACTTCTCAGCTGTTCATACATGTCAAAAGATCTACATTTATGACATGTTAACTGACAAATATCAATGTTATTATGCATTAAGCATGTTTTTTTTTTTATTATAAAAATGTCTTTAAATTATTTAATGTTTCAAAATATCCATTAACTACAGCCAAACCAGTGTGATACATGTGGAGATATATGTTTTATCAAGGTTTATATGAAATTATATTTTAATATAACGTTGCATTAAATTTATAGAAATATTTTAAGTGAGAATTTCTAGTCATCAACTTCCATATTAATTAATTAATTAATAACTCATTACTGCATAATGACATAAAATCTATGCAACCAAATTAAATTGTAAAATTCTTACAACCAAACAACATAAAAAACGACTACACAACATCTGTACTAGTATTCAATGTTTTTAAACTAAATGTTTTCTGTTTATTGCATGAAGTGCTGAATTATTTAGATCAGTCTGTAGAGGGCGACAGATGAGGACTTTTCTTCCTTCAACCCTTATTCAGACCTCCACTCCGTCATTTAGGCAGTTTATCCGTTCATATAGTTTATTATGTTCTGTGTGTGTGTGCGCATGTGTATGTGTGTATATGTGCATGTGAGTGTGAGTGTGTGTGTGTGTGTGTGTGTGTGTGTGTGTGTGTGTGTGTGTGTGTGCGTGTGTGTGTGCATGTGTGTGTGTGCATGTGTGTGTGTGTGTGTATGCATGCGAGTGTGAGTGTGCGCATGTGTGTGTGTGTGTGAGTGTGTGTGAGTGTGCGCATGTGTGTGCGTGTGTATGTGTGTGTGCCTGTGTGTGTCTGTGTGCGTATCTGTGTGTGCATGTGTTTATGTGTGTGTTTATGTGTGTGTGTGTGTGTGTGTGTGCATGTGTGTGTGTCTGTGTGTGCATGTGTGTGTGTCTGTGTGTGCATGTGTGTATATGTGTTATGTGTATGTGTGTGTCTGTGTGCATGTGTGTGTCTGTCTGTGTGTGTGTGTGTCTGTGTGTCTGTATGTGTTTGTGTGTGTGTGTGCATGTGAGTGTGAGTGTGCGCATGTGTGTGTGTGTGTGTGAGTGTGCGCATGTGTGTGCGTGTGTATGTGTGTGTGCCTGTGTGTGTCTGTGTGCGTGTCTGTGTGTGCATGTGTTTATGTGTGTGTTTATGTGTGTGTGTGTGTGCATGTGTGTGTGTCTGTGTGTGCATGTGTGTGTGTGTGTTATGTGTTTGTGTGTGTCTGTGTGCATGTGTGTGTCTGTCTGTGTGTGTGTGTGTCTGTGTGTCTGTATGTGTTTGTGTGTGTGTGTGCGTGTTTGTGTGTGTGTGTGTGTGCACGCGCGCATGTTTGTAAACAAGATGCGGTCCCTTTTTGAGACAAAAAAGCCTGTGTGAGAGTATGGGAAAGAGGCTAAATGTAAAGCACTTTTAAGAACAATCCAATTCACAAAAGTGTGAAGATATCTGCATATCATCATGTGTGAAGCTACAAGGTCGAAACTGCCCCGGAATGCAAAAGATGTAACAATTTTATAAAAATGTTTTTTTTTTTAAATAATAATTTATTATGTTCATTTTGTTAGTCTTGATATAGTCACAAAGTTTGGTTCCATACGTAAAACTATGAGCTATTTAAAAAATTAGGAATGAACTCTACTGGGTCAAAAATGACCCGAACACTATAGGAGGGTAAAGTAGGGATGCACCGTTATGAACATTTATGGCTGATACAGATTTAAAAATAAATAAATAAAAAATACAAATGCAATATTTTGCCTCTTTCCTTATTTTATCATATATGACTTTCTTTCTTTTTCTTCACACAAAGAGAGAAATTGTGAATAAATGTTGTGCTCAGTGATGTCACACAATGGAGGTCAGTGAACATTTACACTAAATAATACATTCGATTTCAGTTTCTCATTAAATCTTATCGTATCATAACAGCCTCATGAATAATTAATCAGACTTCTGAATGATACTTTTGTGTTGTTTTGAAGCTTGATCAGGTGGTCTACGGGATCAAATGTTGCTTGTGGCCTATCACCAATGCTGCCTGTATCTTTAGTGACGGTCCCTAAATTTCATCCTATCTAAAGCTGCGTACACACTGCTAGCGACAGCGACTCCATCCCATTCATTTTCAATGAGAGCACAGCGACTTCCGGCGACACGAGCTGTCGCGACCGTTGGCGAGTAGATGTGGGCGTGTCCAGCGACGCGACAAAGTTGAGACAAGTTCAACTTTATTCAAATGAAGAGCGACTAACGGAAGCGACAGCCAATAGGAGAGAAGACGGGAGAGCTCACGTGATCCTTCTCTCTGTCTGTCTCTCTCTCTCTCTCTGCTCCTGCAGTAACGGGGGAAAGATGGATGAAAGGCTCATTCTTGCTGTTAGAAATGTTCCAGTGCTCTATGATATGTCTCTTCCCACGTACAAGGACATTTTTAAGAAAAATACTGCGTGGAAAGGTGTATCTGAGATCACGGGGATTTTATGGACCCAGACAGACCGGCGTTTGCATTTTCGCCGCAGATAAACCGCCGCTATGGCAAACAGCACGCCTTGTTTCTTGTTCATCTTTGATATAAAGCATTTTATGTACTGATTCCATTTATATTTAGTCTTTTCCCTCCAAAATGTTTGTTTTTAGCGCCAAGAAAAGCGATTCGCTGTCAACAACAATGGAATGACATCCGTGAATGTCATTTATAAACGTTACTAGGCAACCAGTAGTGGGAACACCCACTAGCGACTTCACCGCCAGCCACTGGCGACCTGCAGCGATAAAGTCACTAGCAGTGTGAACGCAGCTTAAGTGATACATTTTTAATTGAATTCGCCATTACTATTTCTATCTCAGTCTGGTCACTCACTTGTCATCAGGCAGAGTAGTGATGTAGAATGGATGTGACGCTCCAGGACACAATGTGACAGAGTTCGCCTTCTTCTTCGCCAGCATGGCCGCGCGGTGCGACTCGTAGACGTCCAGTGAGAGTGTAGTCGTCAGACGATGAGACACGATAAACGGCAGATCCTTCAAGCGCTCCAGCTCGCTCTGTTGATCGTGACGCACCTGCAGACGCAGCGTGTACTCGCCCTTCTCCAGCTTCACAGAGTACTGCCGCATTAAACAACATCAAATGTCAGGAGCAAATTCATATGGAGCTTACATTGAGTGTACATTTGTGCAGTGTTTTGGTTATGAGGGGGTTGGGTTAGGTCACCTGGTGTGGATAGGCATCTCCAGATCTCATGAGTCTCTTGTTTTGATCAAACAGGAGCCAGAGTTGACTGTCAAACTCAGATTCATATAATAACTCGCACAGAAAAGGACAGCTCGGCATCACCTCCCCACTCTTAGGCTGAAAATAATAAATCAGTAATTCAATAAGTATCATTATGCTTTCCAGAGAGATACACTAAGTGTATAAATGTTCTTCCTTATCAAACTTACAGGCATCAAAACTCACCTGATGGAAACTGTAAGTGAGCACAATCTCATACAGCTGTCTGTTGTTGGGTAACACGTCTCTCACACCAAGAGGTTTGATTTTAGAACTCACAGGCCTGTAGAAAACATACACACACACAAACAACACACATGTGCGCACACAAGCGCACACACACACACACACACAAGCGCACGCACACAAACACATACACACAAACACATACACATACACACATCATTAATGAAGATGAATAAAGTATTTAAATCCATTTCACTTGAAGAGCAGCAAAAGTGCAGATTTCATTTTATGCAGATGGTTTCTATTTTATAGAGAAATTTATGATTGAACACCCATAAAACTGTGTGTGTGTCTGTCTGTCTGTATCTGTGTGTGTGTCTGTCTGTCTGTATCTGTGTGTGTGTCTGTCTGTCTGTATCTGTGTGTGTCTGTCTGTCTGTATCTGTGTGTCTGTCTGTCTGTATCTGTGTGTGTGTCTGTCTGTCTGTATCTGTGTGTGTGTCTGTCTGTCTGTATCTGTGTGTGTGTCTGTCTGTATCTGTGTGTGTGTCTGTCTGTCTGTATCTGTGTGTGTGTCTGTCTGTCTGTATCTGTGTGTGTGTCTGTCTGTCTGTATCTGTGTTTCTGTCTGTCTGTGTGTGTGCGTGTCTGTGTGCGTGTCTGTGCACGTGTCTGTCTGTCTGTATCTGTGTGTCTGTCTGTCTGTGTGTGTGTGCGTGCGTGCGTCGTCTGTCTGTCTGTCGTGTGTGCTGTGTGCATGTCTGTGCATGTCTGTCTGTATCTGTGTGTGTCTGTCTGTATCTGTGTGTGTGTCTGTCTGTCTGTGAGTGTGTGTCCGTGTCTGTGCACGTGTCTGTCTGTCTGTGCGTGTCTGTGCGCGTCTGTCTGTCTGTATCTGTGTGTCTGTCTGTGTGTGCGAGTGTGTGTGTGTCTGTCTGTCTGTCTGTGTCTGTCTGTGTGTGTGTCTGTGCACGTGTCTGTCTGTGTGTGTGTCTGTGCACGTGTCTGTCTGTGTGTCTGTCTGTGTGTGTGTCTGTGTGTGTGTGTGTGTGTGTGTCTGTGCGCGTGTCTGTCTGTGTGTGTGTCTCTGTCTGTCTGTCTGCGCGTGTCTGTGTGCGCCTGTCTGTCTGTGTGTGTCTGCGTGCCTGTCTGTCTCTTTCTGTCTGTCTGTCTGTCTGTGTCTGTGTGCATGCCTGTCTGTCTGTCTGTCTCTGTCTGTGTGCATGTGTCTGTCTGTCTGTCTGTATCTGTGTGTGTGTCTGTGTGTGTGTGTGTGTCTGTTCTGTCTGTGTCTTGCTGTCTGTCTGTCTGTGCGCCTGTCTGTCTCTTTCTGTCTGTCTGCACGCCTGTCTGTCTCTGTGTGTGTGTGTGTGTGTGTGTGTGTGTGTGTGTGGTTCGCGCGTCTGTCTGTCTGTGCCCGTCTGTCTGTCTGCGTGCGCGTCTGCGTGTGTCTGTTACCTCAGTGGCTGAACCCAGTTCTTCAGCGTGATGGTTGGAGAAACATCTTCATATCTTAAAGGAGAGCAAACCTCAAAACTTGAGATCCCTTCAGACGCGTGCTGCACACAGTTCAGTATTTATGTAATAAATTATAAACTCATTAGCAGCACAAAGCAACACAGATGGAAACGGGCCAACTCACTATATGAAGAGGAGACGGTGATGTCACCAGACCGTGGAAGGAAATAACATAGTCAATAGTGACATCACCGAGACTCGCCCACCAGCGGGCAACACACAGTTCTAAAGTCCGTCCTGGCTGAGAAACACACAGAGAAAGACGCATATGTGACCTGATTGACAGCAAATGATACACACACACACACACACACACACACGTACTGAGCACAATCTGTGATGTTAGTGTATCGTGTACCAGCACAGGAAATGCCTCCGTGAGCGAGCCCTTCTCCAGCAGAGACGAAAACTTATAAAACTCATTGGCTCTGTACGCTCGCTGCTTCACTAGATGAACCGCGTGCAGGACGAACTTCGACGACACGTCACCGGAGTGAGACGTTAATGATATCTCTGAAAGAAATTAAGAGTAAACTCCTCAAACAATCAGATCTATAAAATACAAATATCGGTTAAATAAACATAAATTGTCTTTAAACTGTATTAATTTCAGTATATATTAACCAATATTTAAAATGAAAAGTATTAGTTAACATTAGTTAATGCACTAACACAAACTAACAATTGTATTTTATTTAACTAACATCAACAAACATGAATAAATGCTGTAAAAATATATTGTTAATTGTTTATTCATGATAATTAATGCATTAACTAATGTTAACAAATGAAAATTATTTGAAAGTTTTACCATTATTAATATTTTTTATAATATAGTCAACAAAAGTGTATAAATATTTAGTTTATATTAATTATTTATAATTAATTCAAGTATTATACTGAATATTTATTTATGGTGATTTATTTGATTGATTAATCTGCATATTAAAATTTTTATCTTAGCATGTGAAATTGTGTTAATTACGTGCAATTAATTATATAAAAAACAACACAATTAACGTGTAATACGACATCACGTAAATTCTGTCGAAATTAAATTTAAATAAAAAAGCCGTTAATCAACAAGCTGTTGTGTAAGTCACAAATAACCACACACACACTCATTACCTGCCCATGTTGCTCCCTGAGGGACGGTGATAAAGTGGCGTCGGATCTGTCCAGGTCTGAAATAAACATCTTTGAACGCCACCTCCTGACTGTGACTGTCTGCGACTCTATAACACACAAACACATGTCACACACACACACACACACACACACACACACACACACATACATACACACACCCACACACAACAACACTGACACACAAACACACACACACACACACATACAGCAACACTGACACACAAACACAAGTCACACACACACACACACACACAAACACACAAAACAACACTGACACACAAACACAAGTCACACACACACACACCCACACACAAACACACACAACAACACTGACACACAAACACACACAAACACATACAGCAACACTAACACACACACACAAACACACACACACACACTCACACACAGCAACACTGACACACAAACACATGTCACACACACAACAACACTGACACACAAACACATGTCACACACACACACACACAAACACACAAAACAACAATGACACACAAACACACACAAACACATACAGCAACACTAACACACAAACACACACACACACACACAGCAACACTGACAAACAAACACAAGTCACACACACACACACACACAAACACACACAGCAACACTGACACACAAACACAAGTCACACACACACACACACACAAACACACAAAACAACACTGACACACAAACACACACAAACACAT
>NC_068280.1:53114885-53134635 GCF_025860055.1 Xyrauchen texanus
TATTCATGTGTCATATGTTGTTGGAAAGCTCTTAAAGAGTAAAATACAACCAGACTATTTGTTTTACTCACTGATGAAAATATAGCGAGTAACAGCTAAATATATGTCTTTAACAGTTATGTTAGTGTTGATTATATGCCGCTTTTCACTTATAACGAAATATAAACATAACGAACTATCACATATGATTATTTAGAGTCTATGATTATCTTTCAATGGAGTCCACACACAAGATAATCAGATGTATAGATCATTAGATAATCCACATGAAGCACAATGTTACATATGACCACCAGGAGATGGCGCCAAATACACGACACAGACTCAATGATGACTCAGATGACACAGAATGAAACTCATTCTGTGAAATCTCATGACTAAAATCATGTGTGCATGCTATGCAAACCTTTAGTCATTGTTGTGTTTGCATGTGTAATTAGTTCTTATGTACAATTATTATCTTTTATTTGTTTGGAGATGTTTTTGGACACTATGATACATTATATTTGTAATGTTGGAACTTTTCATTGCTTTGTCGTAACACCACAAACACTTTCTCAGATAGAGTCGACATGATTGGGAACAAAACAAAAGTGTTTTGCCTCCTTATTTACACCCAGAGATAATGTCAAATCAGAAAAACATTCCAGCAGTTTCTTTGGCTGAGAGTGTCAGAATTTATCACAATCTACATCCTTAAAAATGTGAAAAGTGTTCTTTACAATGATGCCAAACACTTGATGACCCTCCTTGTTTTATTTTTGTTGAGTTATAAGTCTTTCATTTTGGGTATGCCACTGAAACAGGACATCTTTATAAACACCTTCAGAGCTTAAAGGTTTAGGTTTGATATTTAAATTACACACAATGTTTCTATCAGAAAGACTTAATGTTAATTCTTATTAAGTGAAGTGAAAGTTTCCTTTGGCGCAAAAGAACCATCCTATCCTACAGTACGACGGGGCATAAACTGGTGGTGAAAGGGTGAAAAACTAAGGCTGGGTAAAAATATCTATTTTCTGATGCATCACAATCTTCCTTTGAAAGACTTGTTTTTTTGGGGGGGATTTGGATTTTCTCCCCAATCTGCAACGCCCAATTCCCAATGTGCTCCAAGTCCTCGTGGTGGTGTAGTGACTCGCTTCAATCCGGGTGTTGGAGGACGAATCTCAGTTTCCTTCGAGTCTAAGACCGTCAATCCACACATCTTATCACGTGACTTGAGCGTGTTACCATGGAGACACAGTGTGTGTGGAGGCTTCATGCTATTCTCCGCAGCATCCACGCACAACTCTCCACACGCCCCACCGAGAGCGAGAACCACATTATAGTGACCACGAGGAGGTTACCCCATGTGACTCTACCCTCCCTAGCAACCGGGCCAATTTGGTTGCTAAGGAGACCTGGCTGGAGTCACTCAGCACGCCCTGGATTCAAACTCACGACTCCAGGTGTGATAGTCAGCGTCAATACTCGCTGAGATACTCCGACCCTCAATACGGATCCTTAAATCCCAAGATCAATCTTTTACTTCAATAAGACGGAAATCACTCGCAATTGCAACCAAATTTCACACCACGTGGCTAAAAATGTCTATGATTAGCCACTGGCTAGTAAATGTTCAGATTTGACTCAGCAGTGATCTCAAGTAGTATAGTGGAAAAGAAGTCATTAGCACGGGGTAAAAGTTTGGTATAACTTCTTCTGTACGTCCAAAGATGAGATCCACTGAATGTTTCTTTTAATATCATTTCCGTCAGTTCTTGATTAAAAACACCCAAAAATGTAACATTTACATTTACATTTATGCATTTGGCAGATGCTTTTATCCAAAGTGACTTACAGTGCATTTATTACAGGGACAATCCCCCCGGAGCAACCTGGAGTTAAGTGTCTTACTCAAGGACACAATGGTGGTGGCTGTGGGGCTCGAACCACCGTCCTTCTGATAACCAGCTTACCAGTTATGTGCTTAGACCACTACACCACCACCACTCCACTCCACATTTAATTCTAATTTCTTCTCACGTTATATGCACTTACTGGCTGATGCCGCTAGTCTTAAAGAGACAGTACCGATTAAGCACGTGTTCTACATATCAGTGTAAATACAGGCAAATAGTACAAATTATTCAAGTAAACAATACAAATGTGACAAAATATTTATGCAACATAATGTGCAATTTCAAGACATTAGTTGATTATTCAAAAGCTAATATGTGACCAATATGATGAAAAAAACTAATGATAAATATCATTTGTTAAATTAATTAGGATGCACCGAAATTTCGGCCGAAAATGGCACTTTCGGTTTTTGGCCGAAAGAGAAAAAAGGCCGAAAATATATATATACCTCCTCGCCCCGCCCTTCAGTGCTCAGATTTCACTCTGGATCGATCTAGCCCTTATCACAGCGCTAACAAACAAAGGCCGATCATGTCAGCGGTGTGCAAATTCTTCAAAGTTTTTGATAAGGACATCAAATTTGCGATCTGCAGTGTTTGTTCAGCAGAACTATCAAGATATATATATATACAGAGTACAGCAAGAGATTCTACAGGAAAGCGCCCCGATCCACAGCAGTGCCACAACTAGCGCAGCTACACCACAACTTGAGACGAATCGAGCGGAACTACGCCAGAAGGGACAATCCCCTTGACTATGGGCGCATAAACAAACACCGCTTTCCTTGGCTTGCGCGGATTGCGCGCAGGTATTTATCTGCCCAAGCACCAGCACAGAGAGTGAGAGACTGTTCAGTGCAGCATCTCATGTTCTTGATGAGCTTTCAGACAGGAGAGACTGTCAGAACGTTTAGCAACTTTTGTTCTTGAAGAGAAACCTGTCACTTGTAGTTAAATAGATAGCGGTCCAATATGATGTGTATAGCAATTACATTACACTTGTTCTTCACTCGAGGATACATCAGTCGTTTAAAGTTGAGGTTGGATTAATTACTGCTGTTTTGCACAATAATGTTCACTTAAAGTGTACATACGTTTACATAAACAGAATAGAGCACTGATCTATATATATAATGATATATTATAGTTATATATAGATCAGTGGAATAGAGGCCCTCTGCCATTCTGTGTTCTGCCTGTTGTTTTAATTAAAATTACTGTTGCATATTAAACTTTTTGAAAGATGCTAGTTAAGGTCATTACTTGACTGTTGTTGTGCATATAATAGTTTTCTAAAACTTTACATTATTTGGATAATTGTTAATAAAATCTGTAAAATTAGATTTTTACAGAACTGAATGAAGAATAATATTTAATAATGTTTTAATACATTTTTTGTCCAATATTGGTGTGTTACTTTCAATAAAAGTGTGATTTATTTTATTGGTTTGTAGTTTTTCAATTCAGATTCATTAAATTCATGAAATTAATGAAAAAGTATAATCTTAATACAATTATACACAAAAAATATACCTATTTAAAAAAAAAAAAAGGAAATTTTGGTTTCGGTTTTCGGCCAAGTGCATCCTGGATTTTTGGTTTCGGCCCAGAATTTTAATTTCGGTGCATCCCTAAAATTAATATTTTCAAATTGTACCTAGAAGGTTCCTTTATAGATGAAAATGTATTTTAAATGCAAGCAACATTGTAACAAATGTACCCGAGTCGAGAGCTTGTGAATCGAAAACAAACAGCGGCACGAGGAAGCGATGACGGACAGCTGTGCAGAGGCTTGATTGTGATTGGATGAGATGCCTGAATTGAATAAATGCCACGAATTGAATTGCTCATGATCAAACTTTCATTAAGCTGTGATTACCTGAGTGACACCTGCGTATATTTCCAAACAGGTGAGGTGGTGCGAGTACCTGAGAGAACAAGGGCGATTCCACCGCAGGCATTCGGTGATGACATTGATGTTCCGTTCATCAGCTGCGTGCCGCGGAGCGTCCAGTTGGGTACGGATGCGATGGCTCCACCGGGAGCGCTGATACTGACACCCAGAGCGCCGTCTGTACTGGGACCGCGAGACGACCACGTGTACTGATTAGGAGGAAGTTTCTCTCGGAGCGAATATTCAGCCACCATCATGTCAGGAGTGACGTAAGCGCCCACACCTGTACACCAAAACAAATATTTAAATGAACGAGGGAATATAAACCGTCATCACTTACACACCCTGAAGATTCTGGTCCATACATTGAAAGTGAATGGAGACCGGGGATGTCACGCTCCAAAAGGTACGATTTTCAGTGATTAACAACTTAATTTGGGTCTGTTCCTCATACAAAGAGCATCCTATGGCTTCAGAAGTATTGGGGTCATATTGACCACTTTATGATGCTTTTTTTGTCATTTTTGGACAAAGATTTTCATGTTAGCAACACCACCTAGCTACATGTTAAAACATATTAGCATTGTCTAGCTTGATGCTAAAACATGCTAGCAATGCCTAGCTACTTGCTAAAACATGTTAGCATTGCCCAAGTTGATGTTAAAACATGCTAACAAAGCCTAGCTTCATTCTAAAACATGCTAAACGTGCCAGAAACAGCTAGCAACATCAAGCTATATGCTAAAACATGCTAGAAACACCTAACAACATGCTAGCAACATCTAGCTACATGTCAACACATTTTAGCATTGCCTAGCTTGATGCTAAAACATGCTAGCAGCATGCTAGCAAAACCTAGCTATATGCTAGAACAGGGGTTCTCAACCTTTTGCAAGCTGGGCCCCCCCAAAGCTGGTTCATTGCAGTTGGGGCCCCAGTGCCCCCCGCCCCATGCTTTATTGTTGTTGTTATTATTATTATTATTATAATAATTGGCAGTAGCACCAGACTTCTAATGTGAGCTTGCAGGCATTATTATTATTATTATTATCATCATCAGTAGGCCTATTATCATTACTAGGCTATTGCTATATAATTATATGAGGTTACATACTTTATTGTTGTTATTATTATTATTATCATCATCAGTAGGCCTATTATCATTACTAGGCTATTGCTATATAATTATATGAGGTTACATACTTTATTATTATTATTATTATTATCATCATCATCAGTAGGCCTATTATCATTACTAGGCTATTGCTATAATTGGGAATTGGCACCAGACCTCTGATATTAATTTATGCTGTATTATTGTTATTATTACTAGGCCTAATAGTAGGCATCATCTGCATTTTTTACAGAAGCTTGCTGGTAGGTGATGTTAATGTGAGACCTGAGCCTGTTTTGCCTTGCAAAGATCCTCAATTCTTGGCTCAGTGTTTGATAAACATAGCCTCAAATTATCCTCGATTTGTGCATGATTGCGGTATTTCGTTTTGAGTGCAGTCATTTTTGAGAATCCTGCCTCACACGAATATGTCGACGCGAAAGGAAGGAGAATCATCAAGGCGACGTCACAGAGTTCAGGGTATTCCTGCATCAATGCTGCCCAGAATGACGAAAGAGGGGAGGAGCTAAAGAGTTCCTTCAGTCTACTGTCACTCTTCAGCTCAATAAGCTGTTCCTGCATATCAATTGATAGCTCGTTTGCTGTGCACACAAATGGATCTCGAACCCACGCAAAAGAGCGATAATCCTCTTTAAAGTACGTCGCAAATTGTTTTGTCATTGCTGACAGGTGCTCAGACGCTGATTGAAATAGGGAGAAGAAATCGTGTGACGTGCCTGCATCAGTGATAAAGTCTGCAAGGCTGGGGAACATGTCGCAGTTCCCTCGACTGATGCCAGAGGTCTAGTGTTTGTGTGAAGGCGTGCACTTTGTCTGCAAGGAGCAAAATATGAGTTTCGCGGCCTTGCAAAGACAGGTTGAAATCAAACAAATGAGCGCCGTTTTCTAAAGTCTATGAGCGCAGCACACACAAATAAACTGAATTGACATACTGCAGTTAAATTTCAAAATGTGGTGTTTTTATATTTATAACATTTGAATACAGTTCAGCAACATACATCACACGACCTGACGACCAAGAGAGCTGACAATTGACCATCACTTAATTTACCATCACCTCACGATTGAAAATGTGACTGAATGTGAAATAATGACTGTTTTGGTCTATTTTAGCAGTGAAAATAGATCCGATGAATCCAAACAAAGATCACAGCATAGCCATAGCGCATCTCACAGCAATACTCAATCGTGTTTTGAATGATTCAGTGTTGTGAACGAATCTTTGACTCAACCGATTCAATGACCCATTCACAAACATCTGTCTCATTCTTGATGAATCGGCCATTTGAACGAATCGTTTGAATGAATGACTCAATGACTCGCTTAAGCTTATCACCTGCATTTGCGCTCACTATCGACAAACCAATCAAATTTGTTCAAAACTTTTTTTTTTTAAATCAGTCCAAACACATTTAAATTTTTATTCAGGAGTTATGTATATACAAAACTATTACTTTTTATGACAGTAGTTTAGTGATAAAAAAAATGTGCCCAAAAAATTTTTTTCCAGTTTTTTTTCCTTCCATCGTAGCCTACTCGCGCCCCCCCGGGAAAGCCCCACCGGTTGAGAACCACTGTGCTAGAACATGCTAGCAATGCCTAGCTTGATTGAAAAACATGTTAACAACATGTTAAAACATACACCTTGCTTTCAGAGGCTTTATTTGGAGTTATGATGAAAATAAGGTGCATTTCAAACTGTTCTGAGACCAGTGCAGACAGACAGCACACTGGAGGTTAAGTCATGCACTAAATAGGGAGCAAGGGAGCATCCTATAGCTCTCCTATAACTGTTCTGAGACCAGTGCAGACAGACAGCACACTGGAGGTTAAGAAATGCACTAAATAGGGAGCAAGGGAGCATCCTATAGCTCTCCTATAACTGTTCTGAGACCAGTGCAGACAGACAGCACACTGGAGGTTAAGAAATGCACTAAATAGGGAGCTTGACAGTCTCATTCCCCATTCACTTTCATTGTATGGAAAAGAGCAGCGTGAACATTCTGCTAAACATCTCCTATTGTGTTCCACAGAAGAAAGAGTCATACTAGTTTGGAATAACATGAGGGTGAGTGATGACTGAAAGTGTTAAACGTCACTACTTGACTGACAGCTGTCACTGACCAATCACACTGCTAGTAGTTCCTCCGGGACAGCCCACAGTGGAGAGACACGGGCCGTTATTCCCAGCGCTTGAAACAAACAAAACATTAAACTTCTGTACAGCTTCGTTGATGACCTCACAGATTCTCCTGAAGAACACAAGAGACAGACACACATGATGTTCACGTCAACGTCATTGAGGACGGATCTCAACAGAACCTGCAGCGGGTTTGAGGGACTCACCCTGAGTTTGGCCAGTGTGTGGCCTCACCGTAACTGTAGTTCACCAGATCACACTTGTAGTTTATCACCTCAATCATCTACAAGAAAACGAATATGAAGAATGAACTCATACAAAGCAGTCATGATATTTGTCTGGGTGATTCTCATGAAACCGGTCCTGGTCCTATTTTGCTCCAAAATCAAAAGAAACAATTAAGAAATGTAATTTTTTAGATAGAAACTCAAGCCTACTTTTCTCATTCTCACAACATGAAAAAAAAAATCCTTGGTACTGCCTTTAATTTTCGCTGGTTTAAATTTACAAAAATCATTTTACAACAACATTATTTTTACTGTAATACATAATATGTGTTATGGTAATGACAGTCATCATTGAAAACAAAGTGAATAGTAGAAGTTAAACATCCGGAGGTGTTACGCTAATGAGAATAACAGGGGTAAAATGATCTAAACCCTTATGTGACCTTGTGCAATGCCTAGAAACATGTTAGCAATGCCTAGATACATGCTAAAACATACTAGCAACAACTAGCTACATGCTAGCAACACCATCTAGCTACAAGTTAGCAACAGCACCTAGCTACATGTTAAAACATATTAGCATTATCTAGCTTGATGTTAAAACATGCTAGAAATGCCTAGCTACTTGTTAAAACATGGTACCATTGCCTAAGTTGATGTTAAAACATGCTAACAAAGACTAGCTACATTATAAAACATGCTAAAACATGCTAGCAACATGCTAAACTATGCGTGCAACATGCTAACAAAACCTAGCTATATCTTAGAACATGCTAGAAACATCTAGCAACATCTAGCTACATGCTAACACATTTTAGAATTGCCTAGCTTGATGCTAAAACATGCTAGCAACATGCTAAACTATAATTGCAACATGCTAACAAAACCTAGCTATATGCTTGAACATGCTATCAATGCCTAGCTTGAATGTAAAACATGTTAACATGTTAAAATATGCTAGCTACCAATGCCTAGTTACATGCTAGAACATGTACCTTGTTTCATGTTAGCAACACCAAGTAACTACATGTTAAAACATATTAGCATTGTCTAGCTTGATGCTAAAACATGTTAGCAATGCCTAGCTACTTGGTAAAACATGCTAGCATTGCCCAAGTTTATGTTAAAACATGCTAACAAAGCCTAGCTACATTCTAAAACATGTTAAACATGCTAGAAACACCTAGCAACATGCTAGCAGCATCTAACTACATGTCAACACATTTTAGCATTCCATAGCTTGATGCTAAAACATGCTATCAACACGCTAAACTATGCTTGCAACATGCTAGCAAACCTAGTTATATGCTAGAACATGCTAGCAATGCCTAGCTTGATTGAAAAACATGTTAACAACATGTTAGCTACCAATGCACCTTGCTTTCATTGGCTTTATTTGGAGTTAGGATGAAAATAAGGCGCATTTCAAACTGTTCTGAGATCAGTGCAGACAGACAGCACACTGGAGGTTAAGTCATGCACTAAATAGGGAGCAAGGGAGCATCCTATAGCTCTCCTAAAACTGTTCTGAGACCAGTGCAGATAGACAGCACACTGGAGGTTAAGTCATGCACTAAATAGGGAGCAAGGGAGCATCCTATAGCTCTCCTATAACTGTTCTGAGAGCAGTGCAGACAGACAGCACACTGGAGGTTAAGTCATGCACTAAATAGGGAGCAAGGGAGCATCCTATAGCTCTCTTATAACTGTTCTGAGATCAGTGCAGACAGACAGCACACTGGAGGTTAAGTCATGCACTAAATAGGGAGCAAGGGAGCATCCTATAGCTCTCCTATAACTGTTCTGAGAGCAGTGCAGACAGACAGCACACTGGAGGTTAAGTCATGCACTAAATAGGGAGCAAGGGAGCATCCTATAGCTCTCTTATAACTGTTCTGAGAGCAGTGCAGACAGACAGCACACTGGAGGTTAAGTCATGCACTAAATAGGGAGCAAGGGAGCATCCTATAGCTCTCCTATAACTGTTCTGAGAGCAGTGCAGACAGACAGCACACTGGAGGTTAAGTCATGCACTAAATAGGGAGCAAGGGAGCATCCTATAGCTCTCTTATAACTGTTCTGAGACCAGTGCAGACAGACAGCACACTGGAGGTTAAGTCATGCACTAAATAGGGAGCAAGGGAGCATCCTATAGTTCTCTTATAACTGTTCTGAGACCAGTGCAGACAGACAGCACACTGGAGGTTAAGTCATGCACTAAATAGGGAGCAAGGGAGCATCCTATAGCTCTCTATGCAATGATAATCAGTACATAGATTCAGAATATAGTCTATGAGGAAGGACATACATATTTTATGAAAATTATTTGCTCTAAAAAAAAAAACATGTTTTGTGCTCCTAGTAACAAATCAAAAGGGGAAATGGAAAATGCACACAGCAGCCATGCTCGGGTCTCAGGAGGATACCGATCTCATGTCTGGACCAAAGTTTACCATTTTAAGAGTCAGAAATGTCTCATAAATGTATGTTACATGCAGTGATGTCTTAATGATTGACCACGTCTCTTACAGCTCGTATGAGGCCAGTGCCTGTCTCCATGGTGCTGAGGCGGGTGTCTCCGATCTTCACAGCAAGGATCTGTGCTCCAGGGGCGACACCGTTCCTCTCGGGCTCATCGGGGAAGTGACCCGCTGCGATGCTGGCCACATGTGTCCCATGAGCACCTGCGCACACAAACACACAGTCAGCGTTATACTTTTCAGTATTTGTCTCATATGAACTGCACACAAAATTGAAATTGTACCTCTCTAGCTGTTGTGAATGTGCATTTTTATCTAGCTGTTGTCGAATGAGCGGTCAGTAATTACACTGGTTATAACACATAACACTGTTACAGTGCTCGGCTGACATTGAGTTTGACCTGATGAAAAGTAGCAGTTCAGGAAGAGTCAACAACTGTGACTGATTCACCGAACGAGTGATTAGTCCGATTCATCAGACCGTCTTTTCGACTGATTCATTAAAAGGAATCTGCTCATAAGAGTAATTCATAACACACTTTCAAGACATTGAACTGTGAAGAACACACACACACACACACACACACAGACACACAGACACACAGACATTTCATCCGTCACACCTCCGCTGGTGACGATACACAGTGTGTTCCCTTCATCGTAGATGTTTACGGAGTAATTGAGCATCTCAGCGTATCCCAGTGTAGCGTACTCCTGTCTCTCTCTGTATGAGCTGAGAACGCTGCAGGACGACAGGTCACCTGACTCCGAGGTGTCCACCACAGCCCTGTATCACACACACACACACACTGTCAGTCATCTTACCAACACATTTACCTGTATGCAAATCCTTGTCTGTCTTGATACAGAACATTTATACAACACCTCCAGACAGAACGGATGTTAATACCAGCTGGAGCACAATAAAGTACATTATGTGGCTGCTGGTTTATCTGAGGAAGGTTCTGACCTCCATGTGACACCATCATGCCACAACACGCAGTCATAAATTGGTCCCGGGTCACTGTACTTCTTCTCTAGAGAGCCTAACAGCTCCACGTGACACTGCAATTCCTCCTTCTGCAGCTTCTCCTTCTGAAAAACATTCACAAAGTTCAGCTACTATTACGTGTGTAATACTAACACATAATTGCACATATTTAACCCCAAAATCAACACAATAAAAGTCCACCGATTTGGTAAAACACGTGAAACTTACATTTACATTTACATTTATGCATTTGGCAGACGCTTTTATACAAAGCGACTTACAGTGCACTTATTACAGGGACAATCCCCCCGGAGCAACCTGGAGTTAAGTGTCTTACTCAAGGACACAATGGTGGTGACTGTGGGGATCGAACCAGCAACCTTCTGATTACCAATGTATTATACAGAGCACTTATTACAGGGACAATCCCCCCGGAGCAACCTGGAGTTAAGTGTCTTACTCAAGGACACAATGGTGGTGACTGTGGGGATCAACCAGCAACCTTCTGATTACCAATGTATTATACAGAGCACTTATTACAGGACAATCCCGAGCAACCTGGGTTAGTGTCTTACTCAGGACACAATGGTGGTGACTGGGGATCGAACCAGCAACCTTCTGAGTACCAATGTATTATACAGAGCACTTATTACAGGGACAATCCCCCCAGAGCAACCTGGAGTTAAGTGTCTTACTCAAGGACACAATGGTGGTGACTGTGGGGATCAAACCAGCAACCTCCTGAGTACCAATGTATTATACAGAGCACTTATTACAGGGACAATCCCCCCGGAGCAACCTGGAGTTAAGTGCCTTACTCAAGGACACAATGGTGGTGACTGTGGGGATCGAACCAGCAACCTTCTGATTACCAGATTACCAGTTATGTGCTTAGACCACTACACCACCACCACTCCACACCACTCAACTTGCAGTTAATTCGGTGAAACTGAAGGCTCCAGTTAAAATGATCTTACAACGATTGACGGAGGTTTGATATGCTAGTTGTGATGCGAGTTGTGACCTGTGATGGGTTCGGGTGAGTCTGCTCGAACTCTTCTGTCCTGCGGCTGGCGTCTGCCAGAGCTGCCCTGTGTGCTGGATCCCACAGCTTCTCTTTACGCTCTTTCTGTTACAGATGTAATTAACACACGTGTGGAATTACACACAAAAACACCAAAACATGTATTTGTTCACAGTCAATAGATCATGCATTACCTGTATTCTCTCTTTAAGAGCTTTAGGGAAGAAATCATAACCGTTCTTTATTCCGATGTGATACTTCCCTGATGGGTTCACCCAGGCGGCGGGCATCTGAGGAGAAACAGGATAAAAACTCGAGTGTTATTGACATTCAAAGGACTGTCTGATCTCATGAAACCGGCCAAGAACATATCTGGGTCAAATGATTTTTTTGGCACTGTCATATCGTCATTACTTTCATGACAATTAAACACATTGCCCCAAAATGATCATTACCACAATGCAAATACACTCTATTCTCATTAATGTACAGCAGACAATTACATTATACATTTAATACATCGTCACATATTTCTATTTGTTGTACTTACGGCGGTCACGATTATGAAATTTGGCTGAAGATTAATTGTCAAAAAAATAATTGCGATTATGACGATTAATTGTCTGTTTTAGGGCAGCGGTTAATTTTCTCGTTAAGGGTTTTTATGATTAATTGTCATATTTTTAATGGTGTGCTTCATAAACCTTAAGAAGTCATTTTAACATATTTAACTTCAAATATATAAATCAAATAATAAAATAGGGATAAATTATGATTTTCTTTTAATGATTTAAAAACTGAGTAACATGAACATTAATGATTTAAATATCACAATATTTAGAAATACTTAAAATACGTCTCTCTTTCTGGTCAACTTTAGTTTTGGTAAATTTGACATTTACACTTGTTTTCTGAACTCTTTATTTAAATAATAAAAATATATTTATATACACAAACATATATATATATATATTACTTTTTTATACTATGCAATAGTAAAATATTTATTTCCTAATTTCACTTTCACGTGTTATTTTAAAGTTCTGATTACATTCACAAATCCTTATCTCTCATGATAATTGTACTTACTTACCCTTGAGATTTCATTTTTATAATTTCATCAACCACAGAAATAGAGTAAATGTGCATCTCATCCTCTGTATCAATTACCTTAGCTGCATGCTAGCAACATCTAGCTACATGCCAAAATGTATATTAAAGTAACATTGCCTAACTTGATGCTAAAACATGTTAGCATGTTAAAACCTGCTAACAATACCTAGCTACATGCTAATACTTGCTAAAAACACCTAGCTCATGTGTAGAGTTTGTATTTTGGCTTTGCTAAACATGCTAGCAACATCTAGCTACATGCCAAAACATGTTAACATTGTCTAGCTTGATGTTAAAACATGCTAACAATACCTAGCTACATGCTAATCCTTGCTAAAAACACCTAGCTCATGTGTAGAGTTTGTATTTTGGCTTTGCTAAACATGCTAGCAACATCTAGCTACATGCCAAAACATGTTAACATTGCCTAACTTGACGCTAAAACATGTTAGCATGTTAAAACCTGCTAACAATACCTAGCTAAATGCTAATACTTGCTAAAAACATCTAGCTCGTGTGTAGAGGTTGTATTTTGGCTTTGCTAAACATGCTAGCAACATCTAGCTACATGTTAAAACATGTTAACATTGCCTAGCTTGATATTAAAACATGCTAACAATACCTAGCTACATGCTAATACTTGCTAAAAACACCTAGCTCATGCATAGAGTTTGTATTTTGGCTTTGCTAAACATGCTAGCAACATGCCAAAATATGCTAGCAAAACCAAGCTATATGCTAAAACATGTTGCAATGATATTAGCATATTACTTGTTTGTTTATATCTTCGCGGAAGTTTGGCACGAACCTCTGCTGACAGCGAGCGCATCGGAGTGCTTCACGCGCTCTTCAGGACAGGAGCTGGTTGATGTCCCGCGGTGCGGCTCAGTGATGCTCGGACTCACAGTCCAACTCAATGACACAAACGCAACGTTCATGGCATCGATACAGTCACTTAAAACTCCATTATTTGGGCATTAAAATGGGATTGGAATTTGAATGCCAATAATTGTGGTTGTCTCATATAACCGTGATCAGACGGTTATTTAATAATCACGACAGGCCTAGTTGTGCTGCCTTTAAAGGAATATTTTGGGTTCAGTACAAGTTCATCTTAATTGACAGCATTTGTGGCATACTGTTGATTGCCACAAAAATTTCTTTTCAACTCGTCCCTCCTTTTCTCTAAAAAAAGCACAAATGTGTGTTCCAGTGAGACACTTACAATGGAAGTCGATGGGGTCCATTTTTGGAGGGTTTAAAGGCAGAAATGTGACGTTTATCATTTTATAAAAGCACTTACATTCATTATTCTGTATTATTTGAGCTGTAAAGTTGTTTAAACCGTCATTTTTTTCTGTCATTTTACTTCATGGCTACGAGCGACGAGTTTAAATAATGTTTTGTGGTAATCAACATTATGCCACAAATGCTGTCGATTGAGATGAACCTGGAATATTCCTTTAATTATTTCATAAAGATTATTGCATTACATTAATGAGTATCTAATGAGAATCACCTTTGAAAATGAATCTCCAGGTGCATGAATTAAAGTAATCAGAATTTGGAATGAAAATGTGCTAAAATGTCAAATAAATGTCTTTATTTCCTCTTATAAAATATACCTTCTTATTTGTATCTTTTAGATTTGGGCTGATATGTAACCTGGACATGTTTTGGTGGCATTTAGAAAAGGTTTTTGTAACCCGAGTCAGCTTCTGCAACAGAGGATGTGTTACAGTGACTCTTAATAAAAAGACGAGATTTGAGAGCTCTCACTTTGAGCGTGCGTCCGCTCAGTCCGATTACTGTCCCGTCCTTCACCTCCACCACCGTGGACATGTTCACATCGCCGCTGCCCGTCGTGTCGATGATGTCAATGATCTTGGGTTTCCCGTCTGTTGTGAACTACATGAAACAACAAAAGAAAATGAGATACTTTAATATCAAGCTTCAGAAAACTCATATCAGATAACATGAAAACCGACCTCAGTAGTGTAGAACTAACAGAAGAACTGTTGACGGTTGAGTGAAGACTCAAAACAGCTGTGTGAATCATGTTCTGGTTTTGATGGACAGTGACCCATGACAGCACAAACCACCTGTGTCTTAGCAGTGAACTGTCGGTGTAGTGAGCTGTCAGTGTAGTGAGCTGTCTTGATAGGGAGCTGTCTTGATAGGGAGCTGTCTTGATAGGGAGCTGTCTTGATAGGGAGCTGTCTTTGTAGTGAACCGTCTTTGTAGTGAACTACTGAACTGTCTTTGTAGTGAGCTGTCTTTATAGGGAGCTGTCTAGGTAGTGAACTGTCTTTGTAGTTAGCCGTCTTTGTAGTGAGCCGTCTTGGTAGTGAACTACTGAACTGTCTAGCTAGTGAACTGTCTTTGTAGTGAGCCGTCTTGGTAGTGAACTACTGAACTGTCTTTGTAGTGAGCTGTCTAGGTAGTAAACCGTCTTTGTAGTGAACTACTGAACTGTCTTTGTAGTGAGCTGTCTAGGTAGTGAGCCGTCTTGGTAGTGAACTACTGAGCTGTCTAGGTAGTGAGCTGTCTAGGTAGTGAGCTGTCTCGGTAGTGAACCCTCTTTGTAGTGAACTACTGAACTGTCTTTGTAGTGAGCTGTCAAGGTAGTGAGCCATCTTGGTAGTGAGCCGTCTTAGTAGTGAACTACTGAGCTATCTTTGTAGTGAGCTGTCTTTGTAGTGAGCTGTCTAGGTAGTGAGCCCTCTTTGTAGTGAACTACTGAACTGTCTTTGTAGTGAGCTGTCTTTGTAGTGAACCATCTAGGTAGTGAACTACTGAGCTGTCTTTGTAGTGAGCAGTCTAGGTAGTGAGCCGTCTTGGTAGTGAGCTGTCGAGGTAGTGAACCACTACTGAACTGTCTTTGTAGTGAGCTGTCTAGGTAGTGAGCTATCTTGGTAGTAAACTACTGAGCTGTCTTTGAAGTGAGCTGTCTTTGAAGTGAGCTGTCTAGGTAGTGAACCGTCTTGGTAGTGAACTATTGAACTGTCTTGGTAGTGAGCTGTCTAGGTAGTGAACTACTGAGCTGTCTAGGTAGTGAACCGTCTTGGTAGTGAACTATTGAACTGTCTTGGTAGTGAGCTGTCTAGGTAGTGAACCGTCTAGGTAGTGAACTACTGAGCTTTCTTTGTAGTGAGCTGTCTAGGTAGTGAACCGTCTTGGTAGTGAACCGCTGACCTAGACAGCAATATTGGGCTTCTTTGGCAAAGGTAAAGTGCTGCCCAAGAAGGCAGCTCATTGGGTTTTAAAACAAAGCCATTAATACACTTCTTGGCTATGGTCAAGTGATGGTATCAGAAGGTAAATCAATGTTACCATATTCATGATATGTATAACAGTTCTATAAAGAATACAACAGTATTTCCATAGTAAATGTTTAATACAACTTGATCCTAAATGGTAAAGAAAGAAAAAATAAGACGGTATTACCAGGGCACATGACCCCAAAACATATTGTTATGGTATATGTCCAAAAATATGTGTGATATTAGCATGGCACATCTTTGTAAGAGCAGCTCCATTCATGAGAATGACACAGCTTGTCTCTTGACTTTTGTATTTTACAGCTTTATTCTCCTTCAAAAAATCCAGAAGTGTCCGTGTTTCACTCTTTAAATATAACACCGGTGTTCCGGTAAGGTCAGGTCTTTCTGTTCCGTTAAAACCGGGAGTAAAAATAACTGCGGCCTACATCTAAGCCACAGCCACGGGCTCGATTTACCTGCATGCCCGGGGCCCCTGGGTCCACCCCGGTGTCGAGGATAGCGATGAGTACCCCCCTGCCATCGTACTCCGGGAACTTGGTGAGGAAAGACGCAGCGCCGGTCTCTTTCTTGGGAAGCAGCCCGTGGAACGGGAACGGATTTTCAGCGGAATGAGCAGCCATGACCGAACACAGAGAGAGAATAAACACAACAACAGCGGCGGAACCGGAGCAGAGGACACAATGAGCGACGCTCTTAAAGGTGCAGCGACACTAATCTCAGTCACCATAAAGATACACTATCTATAAAACTTCAACTTCAATTTATTGAAATGATTACTTTGCGCATGCTTAACTATGTCATAACATTGTACAGAAATGCGAACATAATCTCTCTAGTCTACTGTTTTGCTCTCAAGAACACTTCTGAGTGTTGTTCTTATTCTAGTACTCAGTGGAAATTTTGAATTGTAGAACTACTTGAGTTGTTTTCTCACATTGCTTATTATGTATTATTTTGGTCAAATGCAGCCAGTCTTGTTAAAACCATGGGCTTAGTAGAATATGTGCAGTGATGTTGGTGATGTGTCCCCCTCACATTCAATAAAACCAAAGTTTGTACACCCCCACTTTTTCACGGGGCATATGTGTTTACACTGCATCTTTCATACAGCAAATGTCTAAATGTGTAAATGCAAAAGTTTAAATTCACCGGTCAATCACGTAATTAGTTTGATTAAAATGTGTCATCGATTGACAGCCCTAAATATATATATCTTATATATTTATTTTCATCTTGTTCAGTCCCCCTCACTTTTGAAACAATTGCTAGAATATATATTGAGTTACACATATTCTACACATATTCTACACATATTGAGTTACACATATTCTACACATACTGAGTTACACATATTCTACACATATTGAGTTACACATATTCTACACATATTCTACACATATTGAGTTACACATATTCTACACATATTCTACACATATTGAGTTACACATATTCTACACATATTCTACACATATTGAGTTACACATATTCTACATATATTGAGTTACACATATTCAGTTACACATATTCTACACATACTGAGTTACACATATTCTACACATATTGAGTTACACATATTCTACACATACTGAGTTACACATATTCTACACATATTGAGTTACACATATTCTACACATATTCTACACATATTGAGTTACACATATTCTACACATATTCTACACATATTGAGTTACACATATTCTACACATATTCTACACATATTGAGTTACACATATTCTACACATATTCTACACATATTGAGTTACACATATTCTACACATATTGAGTTACACATATTCTACACATATTGAGTTACACATATTCTACACATATTCTACACATATTGAGTTACACATATTCTACACATATTCTACACATATTGAGTTACACATATTCTACACATACTGAGTTACACATATTCTACACATACTGAGTTACACATATTCTACACATATTGAGTTACACATATTCTACACATATTCTACACATATTGAGTTACACATATTCTACACATATTCTACACATATTGAGTTACACATATTCTACACATATTCTACACATATTGAGTTACACATATTCTACATATATTGAGTTACACATATTCAGTTACACATATTCTACACATATTCTACACATATTGAGTTACACATTCTACACATATTGAGTTACACATATTCTACACATATTCTACACATATTGAGTTACACATATTCTACACATATTCTACACATATTGAGTTACACATATTCTACACATACTGAGTTACACATATTCTACACATATTGAGTTACACATATTCTACACATATTCTACACATATTGAGTTACACATATTCTACACATATTCTACACATATTGAGTTACACATATTCTACACATATTCTACACATATTGAGTTACACATATTCTACATATATTCAGTTACACATATTCTACACATATTGAGCTACACATATTCTACATATATTCTACACATATTGAGCTACACATATTCTACATATATTCTACCCATATTCTACACATATTGAGTTACACATATTCAGTTACACATATTCTACACATATTCTACACATATTGAGTTACACATATTCTACCCATATTCTACACATATTGAGTTACACATATTGAGCTACACATATTCTACCCATATTCTACACATATTGAGTTACACATATTCTACATATATTGAGTTACACATTCAGTTACACATATTCTACACATATTCTACACATATTGAGTTACATATATTCTACATATATTGAGCTACACATATTCTACACATATTCAGTTACACATATTCTACACATATTCTACATATATTGAGTTACACATTCAGTTACACATATTCTACACATATTCTACACATATTCTATACCTATTGAGTTACACATATTGAGTTACACATATTGAGTTACACATATTCTACCCATATTCTACACATATTGAGTTACACATATTCTACATATATTGAGCTACACATATTCTACACATATTCTACACATATTGAGTTACACATTCTACCCATATTCTACACATATTGAGTTACACATATTCTACATATATTGAGTTACACATTCAGTTACACATATTCTACACATATTCTACACATATTGAGTTACATATATTCTACATATATTGAGCTACACATATTCTACACATATTCAGTTACACATATTCTACACATATTCTACATATATTGAGTTACACATTCAGTTACACATATTCTACACATATTCTATACCTATTGAGTTACACATATTGAGTTACACATATTGAGTTACACATATTCTACCCATATTCTACACATATTGAGTTACACATATTCTACATATATTGAGCTACACATATTCTACACATATTCAGTTACACATATTCAGTTACACATATTCTACACATATTGAGTTACACATATTCTACACATATTCTACATATATTGAGTTACACATATTCAGTTACACATATTCTACCCATATTCTACACATATTCTACACATATTGAGTTACACATATTCTACCCATATTCTACACATATTGAGTTACACATATTCTACACATATTCTACA